>NC_092421.1:12534074-12599074 GCF_040894005.1 Engystomops pustulosus | reverse complement strand
TATAAAAGCTGTAAAAAAAAAGTTGTAAAGTAAGTGGGGACGGAATTTGTTTAAGGAAATCTATCACCAGGATGAAGGACTGTAAACCAAGCACACCGACATATTGGTGTCCACCCCCTCTGGTAGTATCCATGTTTCTTGTAGCTGCTTATGCCCTTGTTTTTAAGAAAATGTTGTTTAAAAAATGTATGCAAATGAGCCAGAGAGGTTCCACTGACATCTATGGAGCCCCTCAGAACCATTAGCATAATTTTGAAAACCTTTTTTTCATAAAAATAGGGCATAAGAAACTAAAAGCAGATCCTGCCAGAGGGGGCACACACCGGTATGTCAGTGTGCTCAGTGTACAATCATTCATCCTGGTGGTAGATGTCCTTAAAAAAAAAAAAAAAAAAACCTGTACTCAGACACATTGTAGGCAGGAGGGACTCTGAACAGCCAGCAGCACATTCCAGGGTAAATGATTGATCACGGGTCAATGGGTCCTCACTGAAGATAATTTAAAGAGGCAGAGCCCTGCCAGGTCTGGTGGTAGGGACTGTCCTTATCCTGTCAAAGGTCAAACAGCTATCTGTATTGTCTGAAAGAAAATTGAAGGTTACTTAGGAAGGATATATAGTATGTTATGTCTTATCCCAAACCATAATAATGTGCTCATGAAATAGAACAAAAGTCCTTTAGTTGCAGATGGGCCTATCACTCAATACACAGTAAGTGAATCCGTGGAAATTTAGGATTATGGTCACCTCAGTGCATGGATGCTGGAAAAAATTGTCACATCCACATCTAAAACATCTAACACCTACAGGAATGTCAGGCCTCCCTGAAATGTAAGAGGGGTTCCCTGGAATTGTCCTTTTCACCATATAATGAACACATCCTAATTTCAGTATGGTAAAGAGAAAAGATGGTGGAGCGGCACCGTGTGAAGGCAATGGGGTGCAGGTCTTCGCCAGGGGGTCTGACAAACCCCACCAGTACTAGCAGAGATCAATGGATGAAGCAGCATCCATGCCAGTGCCTAATGCCAGTATGGATATATAGAACTATATGCCTATAAAGATGGATACATCTGCCACTTCTAGTGCTCTGGCGCATCTACACGTTTCCTGAGCAATGTATGCAGTTCATAACTTGGGTATAAACCAGTCCAAACAATAGGTTTCTCATACAGATAATATGTAAATCAAGACTGGACACATCCCAGGAACCACTAAGAAAATTAATTGATGAAGGTGGGACCCTCAGTGTATACACTAGTCCAATTTCTTCACTTTCGCTCACACCATTGCTAGTTGTCAGACAGTAGGTGTTCTCCTTATGGAGAGATTGCCAATTAAGGCCACCTTAAAGGCATGTGGAGACTTATAGCCATAGATGCTCCACTAGGGAATTCTGGGAAGTATGCAAAAACGTTTGCCATGGGGTTAAATGGAAAACAATGCATCCGTTTGCTACCTTGAAAGGCAGCCCCCTTAACACCAAGTATGACCTACAAGAAGTGTAAAGATATGGCAATCTCTCCATAAGGAGATCACCTACTGTCTGACCCTAGTCAATAGCCTCTCACATAGCCAAATCAGTTCCCTACACTGTACTGAAGAGACCCAATCAGGTCAGAACAGCGCTGTGTACAGTTGGGAGTCTGTTCCTTGTGGAATAGATATACTGGTTTGGCTTAATCCCACATCATGTTATTAGACTTCTTGTAGGTCATACTTGGTGTTAAGGGGGCCTATCAAGGTAGCAAAAGGAGCCATTGTTTTCCATTTAACACCTCGGAAAACGTTTTTGCATACTTCCCACCATTGCTAGTTAGATGGATCGTAGCCCTATGTATTGTGACACCTTTACCACTTTGCTAATTCACCTTGGCTTTACTGAAGGAGCACTTGCCAGACCTAGAAGCGCCTCTGATGCACTTGCAACCCATTCACAATATGCACACTATTCAGAACCAAATACTCAAGTTTCAAAATGTCTTTATGCCTCCTTCTTGGCACTATATTTTGCCTTAGAAGCCAAACTCCCTTTAACCGGTCATCTGGCTTCCAAGAACTCTCCAATACTCTACGGCACCAAACTGGATAGAGAATAATGGCATAGCTGAGCGGAGAAGTTGAGGTAATAGGACACGGATGAGTCTCCCGGCTACCTTTTCCCTCTCTGTCACTGCTCCATTGCCAATGTGTAAATCCTGTATTTGGTGCATTTCCTTGGAAATAAAGTCTTAATGGAACGGATTAGAGAAGTGTTACCCAAGCCTAAAACAGAGCAGCCACCAGTACCCCTCACAGTTACGTGTACTGTGGATGGGTATAGTTCCTTGGATCTTCTAAAATCCGAGGTGTAGCAACAAGTGGATGACATCTTAGGCATCAATATCATTGTGCAATTCCTTTCCAACTCTCATAGATTGCAAGCTCTTGTGAGTAGGGCCCTCACTCCTAGTAATATATACTCTGTAAAGCAATGCGGAATATGATGGCGCTATATAAAGATTATTAGTATTACACGTAAAATGCAAACATGACCTCCTCTCACATGTGCCTGAGCATGGCCTGTGGTGTAGGGTCACAAGGTGCATTCAATAGGAGGATCATAAACTAACAATTTGCTGTCACAGGAACAAACATAATACACATCAGCAAGACCAGGAATAGATCATGTAGGCTGGGCTGTCATGCCCAGACTTGTAAGATGCCAGCTTTCTGAGACCTGGTATAACATGCATACCATATTTACTGCCCACAACTGCGATGGGCGACTGCAGAGGGGGCATCACAAGGTCAAGTTATGTGGTTAATGGTAAGATAAGGAGAATGTATTTTCCAAATGAGCTGCTAGAACGTCTTGGGCATCACAAGAATTGTATAAAGCTGAAAATATTAAAAAAAACAGGTCTATAGCACCACAAAGAAAACGTGTTTTACTTCTGGCGAACTGTGCGAGCCGGAAGATGCATGCGCAGCGCAATTCAGACCAAATTCCACACTTTATGGCTGCCCTTTTTAATAGGCATTAATCCTACTTGTAGATGAAGTTCATTATTGTTCAATATTGGTGCACGGGTATGGATTGTTCAGCCACATTTCAACATTTGTAGTAATCTGGATTATATGCTCAATGATAAATAGGGAATTATAACTGACATTTGAATGGTTAAAGAGAAAAGAAGATACGTTTACACGAAATTGATACCATTTAGGTCTTGAAACACATGGGATCCTGTAGCAATACATATTTTTCACACTTAGTAATTTGTAGCAATATTTCAACTTGCTTACTTGGAACAACTATTGGAATAATATACAAACGGTATTGCTGGACATATCTTATGCTCCTACTTACTGCAACTTTTATGTTGCTGGATTTGTATTTGTCTATTAATAAAATGTAAGGTATTGGCTTATTATGAAATATTGTCTTTTGAGGACAAATACTTGGAGAAGTAGAAGACATTATCTTCGTGGTGCTATAAACATTTATATTTCAGGGTTGTACACCGGATGCTTGTCAGATCTTGTCCACAGTTGACCTCAGAATGAAAGGCCAAATGATCATACCCGAGTACCTAGAGATAATCCACACCAATACGGGTTACATATAAACCCAACACCAACGTTGGCAAGGTCAAGGTCCTAGTTTTCTTCAATTTAACCCCTTCCTACATGAAAAAGAGACAAAGATCTTATACTTTTTACTCCCTCGTCATCCTGTTTGGGCCTCTGAGCTGCAACACATTTCACGGACGTGAGTAAATACAAGAAATAATAGAGTTAAAGCCTCCAGAATGTCTAAGGAAACCGACCTCATCTGTGTAACAAGTCAGCACTGCCGGTGATGCAAGCGCCCTGCTTTATATGGCACAGGAAATGCAGCCCAGGGCTGACATGTGCTTCGCTCCAGCGGGGCCCCCCACCACGGCTGCTGCCCACCACCATCCTATCTCATGCCCTTGTTAGCACGTCGCTGTGCACAGCAACTCACCAGACTATGCTAAAGCGGAGTCACATGCACAGACAAGCTGCTTGCCAGCGCCTTATACCCACCAGCACTGGAGAGGGTGGCAGATGGTCCGGTTACAGCGTATAATCAGACATCCCATACGATTTCCAGGCGTGGAAGGGGTTAACGGCAGACGCCGTGGACCTTAATCCGGCCATAGACGTAAGGATGACCGCTATCAATGACGGGTTCGGTCCCGCGACCAGAGGGTCTATTCCGAACGTTGCGTTTTTTCGTCTACGGTGAATCCACGTAGCGGCACGTTCGACGGGCAGGGCTGCCAAGCGCACATCACAATGGAGAAATTTTTACGTGAGGTCCAATATATTGGCAGGATCCTATGGGATGGCGGCGGACCTGGCGGCGTTGTATACGGGGATCATCGTTACGTATATGGCCTGGACGGTGCTGGATGATGAGGACCTAGAAGCAGATGGGAGAGAAGAAGGGCAGAATACCTGATGGAGACTGGGTGTCACCAGATGCCAATCCAGGGGGCACACACTTGTGCTGGCACAGGGCGGCGGAGCTCTACTCTCTGCTTTTGTCACTGAGCCTGGAGACGGTGCCGAGCGCCCAGATCTGCCTCATCATAACCGGGAGCAGGACAAGCCCCACCGGCGAGGAGACGGTGCCGAGCCTCCTAGTGACCGAGAGGGGGAGGTGGGATCCTCCCCGCAGGCATTGCCGGGGCTTCCCAGGGAGTCGCAGTGCTGAGTGTTGCCGAGGAAGGATGGCGGATCTCGGGGTGGAGGGGGCGGAGCTGCGGCGGCGGCGGCTGCTGCTGCTGCTAGAGAAGGTGGGAGGGAGGAGGAGGAAGGGAGCGCTCGCGCGCGCGGAGGAGACGAGGACGGGAGGGGGCGGGGCCACGTGCGCGGGCGCGCGCGGCTTCATCTGCCGTCACAGGTGCTGAGGAGAATGGAGTCACTTCCAGAGCGGCTCACATTACACAACCGCACAGAAACCGCACGCGGCTCTTATAAACTCATCATCTCTCAGGAAAAAACTAAATGTTTTTATCACAGATTATATCTATGCCAATGGGATATTATATAGGAGTAAGGTACACAACACGGTGCCTATACATCCAAGGCCCCCTATATAAAGCGGCAACAAGAAATTACTTCATCATCAAGTAAATCGTATGCATAGGAACCTAGTTTATTTCTGTGCGCCATCCATTTTTTGGTTTTCCCTAACACAATTGTTTCAATGGGCGCATGCACATGGACAGGTTTACCATCGTTCCACGTAGAGGATGTAGAAAAAAAACCTCTTATTCGTGTTTTTTTTTTCGGTTCCGGCCTGTCAGCGTGCAGTCGCGCCCTGACGCATGCGTTTTTTTCTTCATAGCTGGAAGTGTAATCAGCTGTCATGACATTGGGACACAGCTGCTTACACTTCAACAAAGAACAACACTTCCAAAGCTGGAAAACGCAAAGTAACATAAAATATGCCTGCGCCCCCGGACAGCACGTTGTGTGCACCTTCAGGCTGGGGTGACGTGGGTTAAAAAAAACCCACCTCTGTCACCCCAGGGACCCATATCCTGTGTACTCCTCTCCTCCATGCCATAGGTGGCACATGTATTTGAGGGATTGCCAGCGCAATTTGTTCTTGTAATCCAAATCGCTTGTATATGAAAGCAAATTTTCCCATAAGAAATCATTGAAAGGCAGATTATTGGTTCTACAATGACCGATTACCTTGGATAATGAGCAGAATTTGTACTCATAATCCAAATCACTCATATAACAAAGCAAGTTTTCTCATAGGAAAACATTGAAACGCAGACAATTCGTTCTACGCCACAAATATATTTACGGTACTCACATTGTGGTACAACATCTAGCCCCTTTATTTCTTCTACTTTTTCAATATTGTGTGATACAGTTTTATAAGGGGGAAGTACAGTAGAGGGAGGGGGAGGGCTCACATAATGCTTGTATTAGGAAATTTTAACTTTTAAACCAAGTTACAATGTTCGTAAAATGTAAGCTTGTCTCGCAAAACGCTTGTGGGCCAAGATACCCGTAATCCAAGGTCCCACTGTCCCAATACATCAGAGCAGCAGGAGGTCAGGGTAATATTCAGATAAGGGACATTGGCTACACGTGTACCCTGTAGTCCTGTAGAGCTGCCCCACCACAAGTGTAGATCTCAGAGGAGGCGTTTTATCTGTAGGAGGGTGTAGAATACCTCGGCTTACACAGAGGCGTCTTTGTAGCCTGGTACTATCAGTCTCCTACAGATTCCCAGTGTTCAGTGATCTGCACTCGGCTCACAGTCTGACCTTCAATTACTATCTTGGCTGGAAGCCTGTGGACGCTTGTTGTGCAAGAAACACTGTGTCCTCTGCTGCACAGCAGTTTTACAGGGCCATAAAAATGGATTCACATACAGGTTATTAATATACAGTGCAGCTGACAAGGATGCCTGCAAGACTACTGATGTATCAGAGGCAGGTAAGACTGGAGCATACATCCAAGGTATGGTAACTACAATGTATCCAAAGACTATTGTGATAAATGCATAGACTGTATATCTGGATTTTATGGTCTGAAAAGGGGGAATTGTACTAATAACACAACCCATATCAATCATGTCCGATTGTCCAACAGCTAAAATGCTGCGTAAACACCAAAATGACTCCCCAACATGTAGTGGGGCATCTGTACGACCACCGCGTCATTTACAATAGCAGAACAGCTGTGTCACTCTTACAAAGGTGAATGAAATGGTGGTCCATATTCCTCCATATACACAGGGGACTCGGACGTCCATTCTCCTGATCAGCAGGAGCACTGACAATCGGGTATTATTGATAGATATTAGATGTAGGATGGATGGGGTACCGTAGATAAGTGGGTGTCATGTGTGGTCCAGTGCTCTTTCAACCCAAACGTCACAAAAACTAAAAATAGTACCATCTTCCTACTTACAGCAGACCTCTACTAATGAGTCCACTGTATTTACAAGCTAAACATTTACCCAAATACTTATCAAGTGTATTCTCCCATAATGGATATTAACTAAATTTTTTTTTTTTGTTTGTTTGCAGGGTCCTGAATCTCAAAATTTTCTTAAGCAATATTAGAATATAGTTTTTCTTGAGCATACAATCCCTTAAACAAGGTGGCAATTGGCTGGAAAGCGCTCTATACCCTTACTGTAGTAATTGTACAAAAACCCACCTTTCCCTGCCACAAGCGGCTGCCCGCAGACTATAGAAGCAGTATACACATTGCTCCTGCAGATGACTGTATTATAATGATGGCTGCAACCTAAGTGCTCTAGTAAAATCCTGAGAAATGTTTATGTACATTGCCAGGCGGTGCCTCTTCCACGTGAGGCCGGAATTTGGAGAAACATTCATGTATATATTACATGTGGTGTGTAAACAAGAGGCGGTACATATAAGGAAATCTATTCACTCCCCATTACTTCATCATATTTTTGGGGGGCTTGAGCCTTAGCAGTCAGCTTGTTGAGGGCCTATGTAGTACTGCAGCCTCTTTAGTGGAGGTGCCGATGCAAACGACCCCCAATATCTTACACATTTACTCTGCTAATGGTGCCCACAGGTCAGCAATGGGGCCTTAGCCTCCAGGGTTATCATCACCACCATCCAATTATAAAGTAATTGCTAGTAATCTGCAATCCCTTAATATAAAAGTCAAATCTTCCAACTGGTTCACGAAAGCAAAGTTCATTGGCCTAATTATAGAAAACAAGACATAGCATGTAGCAGCCATGCCAGTGACTCACACCCACTCATTGGAAGTGCAGAGTTGGCTGGACTTCTGCATAATAACAGCCTGGAGTAAAAAAGGAAGTCCTGCTTCACACTAAGTATATATTTGCACTTACAGTTCTGTTTCATGGCTGAGGCTGTGGTTCTAGAGAAAGCATTTCATGGTCACTAATAAACATCTTAGTTACATGGCAGGAGAAGTAGTGAGGCAGCCCACGGGTAATGTACTGTCCCAATCCCTAAAGCACTGGAAAATCAGCTTGTGTTTATGGCCCCTTTACAAATGCCTTTAAACAGCAGCATGTACTTACTGGGGCTAAGGGCCCAAACCTGGGGTCATCTCAGTCCCCTCCAACCAGACACTTACCCCCCTGGGGTTGTGGCTGTACCACGAGCTACTGTTATCTCCTATCCAGAGGATAGGGGATACAATATGATCGGTATTTGACTGCAGGGACCGTGTTCTCACAGGTTGTGCATGCATTCATTTTATTAGGGAGAATGGGACCCCTGTTCTTGTGATCAACGAGGGTCCCAGCAGTTGGACCCCCACCACTCAGATTACTTGTTGCCCTTTTGCTGTTTAAAGGAACAATCAATCTTGGTAGATCCAGTAACAAATTGGTGATTTCTATCTATCACCTATGATAGGTGAAAATGTTTAGGATATTGGTTCTAACATACATACGAACAGAAAGGGCACATACCCTGGCTCCATATCCAGTTGCAGCTATTGCAATTCACTTAATTTCTTGTGATTATATGGTAAATGGTGACATGCAAAAGTAAGCAGCTCTGTTCTCTCTACATTTCCAGCATTAACCATATTATTTAGATGCCCCTGTGATCTGGGGGGAAGTACTGGCGAATGATGTGTCCCTTAAGTGATGTCATTAGTCTGCAGACATCCCTCAAAACACCCATTAAGAGCATATGGCCATCTGAATTAACCACAAAGCTGGGTAATAATTCCCGCCTGCTATTAACACTGCGATATTTCTGCAATGAATTATAAACGTTCAACTGAGTAGGATTTTTTGCAACCGTCTTGTCATGTTAGGTCAGTGATGAGTTAGCAATGCAAACCCATTGACAACCATTAGAAGCCATATAACACTGTGGCATTCATGTGACCGTGTAGCTCGAATTATTATCGTGTACATCTGATAGAGATAACTACTTACTCACCAGATGAATCATAGGAAGAGCGATACGTTCAGTCACACAGCTCGCACAGCCCTCTGAGAGCCAGGATCTGGTAATTACTGATGATCCATTGTATCCTGGTAATTCTATTGCTGTAACAGTGGGAGGAGGATAGTAACTAATAAGTACGTGACCTTACACAGTCATTAATGACCAAGGTGTTCCCCATTCAGAGATTACACTGAACCCTGTACCCCGGTCATTTTAATAAACATGAAAAATAATGTCAAAAAACCATAAAATAGCAGCAAGAGAGACATGTGAAGAAACTGGTTAATTCTCCTACTTAGCTCTCCCACTCCAGACAATAAAGGAGGAGGGAGGTGTTGCTTTAGCTAGTCACCCTACAGTCAAAATTTTGGGTTTTCATGTAGGCTATCCTAATGATGATCGGTGGTCTCACTGCTGGGACCCCCCACAGATCATGCAACTCTATAACACTCTGCAAAGTGGGGGTCTGATTCTTACTAACAAATGAAGTGACAGGTTGAATATGTGTATTACCAATCCAATCAATGGTATGGCGTTGTTGGAAATTAAAGCGCGCAGCCCTTCACCATCTCCACCACTCCCATTCTATGAGAGGGCCAGAGATAGCTGAGCGCTGTGCGCAGATCTATACAATTGAATGGCGCAGCATAACGCATACTCAACCTGCTGATCCACATTTATGAGAACAGGATCCCTGCTCTCATGATTGATCTGGGTCCCACTAGTCGGACCCTCACCAATAACATTGTTATTCCCCTATTACTGTGGTGCAGGGTATGTAAAGGGATTATCCGTGATAAAAATCTGGTTAACATTCACTAAACAGATTGGTGTGTGTGTGTGTGTGTGTGGGGGGGGTCCAAAACTAAGTAACCAACAGTTCAGCTTCTAAACAGCGAATGAAACAAGAAACAGACGGCTCCGTTGCATGCGTAGTGGACGGACGGAGTCACTTCAGCTTAGCTCTTATTTCCCTGTATCTATAAATAGGAGCTAATCCGCAGGTCCTCAATTATCTTAGCGTGGAAAACACCTTAAAGGTGGGGGGTGGTAGAGCTCCTGGGACACATTCAGCCAAATTTTAATTCTAACCTAAGACAAAATAGGATTGAGAAAGAAAGCAGAGATTACTAGAAGTGGTTCTGGGATTTGCAGAATAAGCCATTTCTTTACTTGGCTATCCTTTATGTTGCCGATACAAAGAAAATATACCACATACAAAAATATCACATTGAAAGAGTTAAAAGATCCAGTTTCAGCTAACATTCAAAAAAACAAAAAAAAAATAAAATGGTGTATAAACTCTGTACAAATACGTAACCATTGTGAGAAAACAAAACACCAGCCAAGTAAAAGGGACTTTCCAGTTTCTCCAATCCTCAAGTCACTAAAGCATCTGATAGAAGGAAGTGATATGAGTGGTGTGTACACGTCTGACAAATGGAGCAACTCATTCTAGAAATGTGACCTTTTAGCTACATTTCGACAAGGCAAAGAATGGATAGAGAGTGCTAGAATGGATTGAGCACTAGAAATAAAGAGATTACATCCTGCAATATGGTATAGGGCAGTGATGGCGAACCTTTTAGTGGCTGAGTGCCCGAACTGCAACCCCAAACCCCCCTTATTTATCGTGAGGTGCCAACCAAAAATTAAAGCAGTAACTTATTGCTCCTTGTTCAACAACTTTCAATCATATTGGCCTCCTGAGGACAGTAACATAGTAGAAAGAAAGATGGAAAATTTTCATCATTTTAGCTTCTTTCCAATGTCCCTCTGTACACAGAGAATCGTGGGGCCAGCAGGAGGTCCTCCAAAAATAATTCGGCCCTGTCTACACATTATCCCTCTTCCTACAGTCCCTAGTAATGAAGTAAGTATCAAAATATGACTGAAAGCAGCATCTTTTAAGTAGCTTGGAACTGCAGGAAGATTCTTTTGAGTTCTGTCTGGTGTGCTGGGGCGATGGTCCGGGTGCCCACAGAAAGGGCTCTGAGTGCCGCCTCTGGCACCAGTGCCATAGGTTCGCCACCACTGGTATAGGGTATTTGGCATGAAGCATAAATGTTGGGCTACGTGCTGTCTATGTGGCAGGTTTCCCAAAAGCTGAACAACGTTGCAATACCAGACACTGCCACCAGTCATATACAATGCGGTTTCTGGGCCATGAGCCAGTTCTCGTTTTACAACACCTTACTGCAGACTTTTCTTTCCTTTTTCTGTATAATTGCACACTTCCTTTGTCACCAAAATTTCCCCAAAATACCAGAAACCACATGACAGTTCACAGCAGGACACTGTAACTACAAACCTATGTATCAACACCTCTATTCTGACAAGTCAGTAATTGCATTATCAGTCCTAGTCTTGCATAGCCGCCATGCTATGGGGTAGTAGATGTGTTATATTGCTGTGAAAGTCTTGTTATCGTGTGCAGAGGGTGTACAGGACCAGCAGCACCATAACATACACTAGAATATTACCACCAGGGCTTAGATCCAGGACCAGCAGCACCATAACATACACTAGAATATTACCACCAGGGCTTAGATCCACGACAAGCAGCACCATAACATACACTAGAATATTACCACCAGGGCTTAGATCCAGGACAAGCAGCACCATAACATACACTAGAATATTACCACCAGGGCTTAGATCCAGGACAAGCAGCACCATAACATACACTAGAATATTACCACCGGGGCTTAGATCCAGGACAAGCAGCACCATAACATACACTAGAATATTACCACCAGGGCTTAGATCCAGGACAAGCAGCACCATAACATACACTAGAATATTACCACCAGGGCTTAGATCCAGGACCAGCAGCACCATAACATACACTAGAATATTACCACCAGGGCTTAGATCCAGGACCAGCAGCACCATAACATACACTAGAATATTACCACCAGGGCTTAGATCCAGGACCAGCAGCACCATAACATACACTAGAATATTACCACCAGGGCTTAGATCCAGGACCAGCAGCACCATAACATACACTAGAATATTACCACCAGGGCTTAGATCCACGACAAGCAGCACCATAACATACACTAGAATATTACCACCAGGGCTTAGATCCAGGACAAGCAGCACCATAACATACACTAGAATATTACCACCAGGGCTTAGATCCAGGACCAGCAGCACCATAACATACACTAGAATATTACCACCAGGGCTTAGATCCAGGACCAGCAGCACCATAACATACACTAGAATATTACCACCAGGGCTTAGATCCAGGACAAGCAGCACCATAACATACACTAGAATATTACCACCAGGGCTTAGATCCAGGACAAGCAGCACCATAACATACACTAGAATATTACCACCAGGGCTTAGATCCACGACAAGCAGCACCATAACATACACTAGAATATTACCACCAGGGCTTAGATCCAGGACAAGCAGCACCATAACATACACTAGAATATTACCACCAGGGCTTAGATCCAGGACAAGCAGCACCATAACATACACTAGAATATTACCACCAGGGCTTAGATCCAGGACCAGCAGCACCATAACATACACTAGAATATTACCACCAGGGCTTAGATCCAGGACAAGCAGCACCATAACATACACTAGAATATTACCACCAGGGCTTAGATCCAGGACCAGCAGCACCATAACATACACTAGAATATTACCACCAGGGCTTAGATCCAGGACAAGCAGCACCATAACATACACTAGAATATTACCACCAGGGCTTAGATCCAGGACAAGCAGCACCATAACATACACTAGAATATTACCACCAGGGCTTAGATCCAGGACAAGCAGCACCATAACATACACTAGAATATTACCACCAGGGCTTATATCCAGGACCAGCAGCACCATAACATACACTAGAATATTACCACCAGGGCTTAGATCCAGGACCAGCAGCACCATAACATACACTAGAATATTACCACCAGGGCTTAGATCCACGACAAGCAGCACCATAACATACACTAGAACAGTGGTGGCGAACCTATGGCACGCGTGCCAGAGAGGGCACGCAGAGCCCTCTCTGCAGGCACGCGTACCATCTCCCCAGTCTCACGAAAGTGGGCCCCGACGCCTGCTGGGTCGCTGCGCTCCTGCGATACCTGCGCAGACTGCTTGTCTCCGGCGCTGTGATGCCTGCGCGTCCCAGCACTCCACTGTATGCGCGGCCCCGGCGCTCCGATTCCTGCGCGGCCCTGCGTTCCACTTCCTGTTTGATCACGGCGCGCCGACGTCTGTGCGGCTCCGGCGTCCCGCTACCTACGGCGTCGCCGGGTCTTGGTGCCCGATGCCTGCTGCCTGCTCCCGTGCTCCACCGTGACGTCACCGCATCCTCTTGATGGCGCGTTTCGGCTGCTGCACTTGGTAAGGCCCTCTGTGTGCGTCTGTCTATACTGGGGTGGGGGGAGGCCCTATTTCTATCCTGGGGTGGGGGGTGAGGCCCTGTCTCTATCGTGGGGTGGGGGGAAGCCCTGTGTCTATACTGAGGTGGGGGCCCTGTCTCTATAGTGGGGTGGGGGGTGAGGCCCTGTGTCTATACTGAGTTGGGGGGCAATGTCTCTATAGTGGGGTGGGGGGTGAGGCCCTGTGTCTATACTGAAGTGGGGGGCCCTGTCTCTGTAGTGGGGTGGGGGTGAGGCCTTGTCTCTATACTGGCTACTGGAGAGACTGGGTATTACCCCTAAACTCACAATGCTGCAGCATTTCTCCTTTTACTTTTACTTAAAGAGCGACAGCCGCAGTACACAGCCATACATGGAGCTACAGCCGCAGTACACAGCCATACATGGAGCTACAGCCGCAGTACACAGCCATACATGGAGCTACAGCCGCAGTACACAGCCATACATGGAGCTACAGCCGCAGTACACAGCCATACATGGAGCTACAGCCGCAGTACACAGCCATACATGGAGCTACAGCCGCAGTACACAGCCATACATGGAGCTACAGCCGCAGTACACAGCCATACATGGAGCTACAGCCGCAGTACACGGCCATACATGGAGCTTCAGCCGCAGGCAGTAATACAGTATTCATCACTACATTAGCTTCTAGTATAGTGTTATTATTGGCCTTTCTATAGTGGTCTTTATAACCAGAATTCTGCTATTTATGTGGTTGTAATGGTGAACGTCATGATGTCAAAGTGTTATATGTCTCTTGTATAGTGGTATTGTGGCACTATGGGGCTAAATTGCTGTGTTGGCACCTTGCGATAGAAACGTCGGCTTTGGTTTGCAGTTTGGGCACTCGGTCTCTTAAAGGTTCGCCATCACTGCACTAGAATATTACCACCAGGGCTTAGATCCAGGACAAGCAGCACCATAACATACACTAGAATATTACCACCAGGGCTTAGATCCAGGACCAGCAGCACCATAACATACACTAGAATATTACCACCAGGGCTTAGATCCAGGACAAGCAGCACCATAACATACACTAGAATATTACCACCAGGGCTTAGATCCAGGACCAGCAGCACCATAACATACACTAGAATATTACCACCAGGGCTTAGATCCAGGACCAGCAGCACCATAACATACACTAGAATATTACCACCAGGGCTTAGATCCAGGACCAGCAGCACCATAACATACACTAGAATATTACCACCAGGGCTTAGATCCAGGACAAGCAGCACCATAACATACACTAGAATATTACCACCAGGGCTTAGATCCAGGACAAGCAGCACCATAACATACACTAGAATATTACCACCAGGGCTTATATCCAGGACCAGCAGCACCATAACATACACTAGAATATTACCACCAGGGCTTAGATCCAGGACAAGCAGCACCATAACATACACTAGAATATTACCACCAGGGCTTAGATCCAGGACCAGCAGCACCATAACATACACTAGAATATTACCACCAGGGCTTAGATCCAGGACAAGCAGCACCATAACATACACTAGAATATTACCACCAGGGCTTAGATCCAGGACAAGCAGCACCATAACATACACTAGAATATTACCACCAGGGCTTAGATCCAGGACAAGCAGCACCATAACATACACTAGAATATTACCACCAGGGCTTAGATCCAGGACAAGCAGCACCATAACATACACTAGAATATTACCACCAGGGCTTAGATCCAGGACAAGCAGCACCATAACATACACTAGAATATTACCACCAGGGCTTAGATCCAGGACAAGCAGCACCATAACATACACTAGAATATTACCACCAGGGCTTAGATCCAGGACCAGCAGCACCATAACATACACTAGAATATTACCACCAGGGCTTAGATCCACGACAAGCAGCACCATAACATACACTAGAATATTACCACCAGGGCTTAGATCCAGGACCAGCAGCACCATAACATACACTAGAATATTACCACCAGGGCTTAGATCCACGACAAGCAGCACCATAACATACACTAGAATATTACCACCAGGGCTTAGATCCAGGACAAGCAGCTCCATAACATACACTAGAATATTACCACCAGGGCTTAGATCCAGGACCAGCAGCACCATAACATACACTAGAATATTACCACCAGGGCTTAGATCCAGGACAAGCAGCACCATAACATACACTAGAATATTACCACCAGGGCTTAGATCCAGGACCAGCAGCACCATAACATACACTAGAATATTACCACCAGGGCTTAGATCCACGACAAGCAGCACCATAACATACACTAGAATATTACCACCAGGGCTTAGATCCAGGACCAGCAGCACCATAACATACACTAGAATATTACCACCAGGGCTTAGATCCAGGACCAGCAGCACCATAACATACACTAGAATATTACCACCAGGGCTTAGATCCAGGACAAGCAGCACCATAACATACACTAGAATATTACCACCAGGGCTTAGATCCAGGACCAGCAGCACCATAACATACACTAGAATATTACCACCAGGGCTTAGATCCAGGACAAGCAGCTCCATAACATACACTAGAATATTACCACCAGGGCTTAGATCCAGGACCAGCAGCACCATAACATACACTAGAATATTACCACCAGGGCTTAGATCCAGGACCAGCAGCACCATAACATACACTAGAATATTACCACCAGGGCTTAGATCCAGGACAAGCAGCAGAATAACATACACTAGAATATTACCACCAGGGCTTAGATCCAGGACCAGCAGCACCATAACATACACTAGAATATTACCACCAGGGCTTAGATCCACGACAAGCAGCACCATAACATACACTAGAATATTACCACCAGGGCTTAGATCCAGGACAAGCAGCACCATAACATACACTAGAATATTACCACCAGGGCTTAGATCCAGGACCAGCAGCACCATAACATACACTAGAATATTACCACCAGGGCTTAGATCCAGGACCAGCAGCACCATAACATACACTAGAATATTACCACCAGGGCTTAGATCCAGGACAAGCAGCACCATAACATACACTAGAATATTACCACCAGGGCTTAGATCCAGGACCAGCAGCACCATAACATACACTAGAATATTACCACCAGGGCTTAGATCCAGGACCAGCAGCACCATAACATACACTAGAATATTACCACCAGGGCTTAGATCCAGGACCAGCAGCACCATAACATACACTAGAATATTACCACCAGGGCTTAGATCCAGGACAAGCAGCACCATAACATACACTAGAATATTACCACCAGGGCTTAGATCCAGGACAAGCAGCACCATAACATACACTAGAATATTACCACCAGGGCTTAGATCCAGGACAAGCAGCACCATAACATACACTAGAATATTACCACCAGGGCTTAGATCCAGGACCAGCAGCACCATAACATACACTAGAATATTACCACCAGGGCTTAGATCCAGGACCAGCAGCACCATAACATACACTAGAATATTACCACCAGGGCTTAGATCCAGGACCAGCAGCACCATAACATACACTAGAATATTACCACCAGGGCTTAGATCCAGGACAAGCAGCACCATAACATACACTAGAATATTACCACCAGGGCTTAGATCCAGGACAAGCAGCACCATAACATACACTAGAATATTACCACCAGGGCTTAGATCCAGGACAAGCAGCACCATAACATACACTAGAATATTACCACCAGGGCTTAGATCCAGGACAAGCAGCACCATAACATACACTAGAATATTACCACCAGGGCTTAGATCCAGGACAAGCAGCACCATAACATACACTAGAATATTACCACCAGGGCTTAGATCCAGGACAAGCAGCACCATAACATACACTAGAATATTACCACCAGGGCTTAGATCCAGGACAAGCAGCACCATAACATACACTAGAATATTACCACCAGGGCTTAGATCCAGGACCAGCAGCACCATAACATACACTAGAATATTACCACCAGGGCTTATATCCAGGACCAGCAGCACCATAACATACACTAGAATATTACCACCAGGGCTTAGATCCAGGACAAGCAGCACCATAACATACACTAGAATATTACCACCAGGGCTTAGATCCAGGACCAGCAGCACCATAACATACACTAGAATATTACCACCAGGGCTTAGATCCAGGACAAGCAGCACCATAACATACACTAGAATATTACCACCAGGGCTTAGATCCAGGACCAGCAGCACCATAACATACACTAGAATATTACCACCAGGGCTTAGATCCAGGACAAGCAGCACCATAACATACACTAGAATATTACCACCAGGGCTTAGATCCAGGACCAGCAGCACCATAACATACACTAGAATATTACCACCAGGGCTTAGATCCAGGACAAGCAGCACCATAACATACACTAGAATATTACCACCAGGGCTTAGATCCAGGACCAGCAGCACCATAACATACACTAGAATATTACCACCAGGGCTTAGATCCAGGACAAGCAGCACCATAACATACACTAGAATATAACCACCAGGGCTTAGATCCAGGACAAGCAGCACCATAACATACACTAGAATATTACCACCAGGGCTTAGATCCAGGACAAGCAGCACCATAACATACACTAGAATATTACCACCAGGGCTTAGATCCACGACAAGCAGCACCATAACATACACTAGAATATTACCACCAGGGCTTAGATCCACGACAAGCAGCACCATAACATACACTAGAATATTACCACCAGGGCTTAGATCCACGACAAGCAGCACCATAACATACACTAGAATATTACCACCAGGGCTTAGATCCACGACAAGCAGCACCATAACATACACTAGAATATTACCACCAGGGCTTAGATCCAGGACCAGCAGCACCATAACATACACTAGAATATTACCACCAGGGCTTAGATCCAGGACAAGCAGCACCATAACATACACTAGAATATTACCACCAGGGCTTAGATCCAGGACCAGCAGCACCATAACATACACTAGAATATTACCACCAGGGCTTAGATCCAGGACAAGCAGCTCCATAACATACACTAGAATATTACCACCAGGGCTTAGATCCAGGACCAGCAGCACCATAACATACACTAGAATATTACCACCAGGGCTTAGATCCAGGACCAGCAGCACCATAACATACACTAGAATATTACCACCAGGGCTTAGATCCAGGACAAGCAGCAGAATAACATGCACTAGAATATTACCACCAGGGCTTAGATCCAGGACCAGCAGCACCATAACATACACTAGAATATTACCACCAGGGCTTAGATCCAGGACAAGCAGCACCATAACATACACTAGAATATTACCACCAGGGCTTAGATCCACGACAAGCAGCTCCATAACATACACTAGAATATTACCACCAGGGCTTAGATCCAGGACCAGCAGCACCATAACATACACTAGAATATTACCACCAGGGCTTAGATCCAGGACAAGCAGCACCATAACATACACTAGAATATAACCACCAGGGCTTAGATCCAGGACCAGCAGCACCATAACATACACTAGAATATTACCACCAGGGCTTAGATCCAGGACCAGCAGCTCCATAACATACACTAGAATATTACCACCAGGGCTTAGATCCAGGACCAGCAGCACCATAACATACACTAGAATATTACCACCAGGGCTTAGATCCAGGACAAGCAGCACCATAACATACACTAGAATATTACCACCAGGGCTTAGATCCAGGACAAGCAGCACCATAACATACACTAGAATATTACCACCAGGGCTTAGATCCAGGACCAGCAGCACCATAACATACACTAGAATATTACCACCAGGGCTTAGATCCAGGACAAGCAGCACCATAACATACACTAGAATATTACCACCAGGGCTTAGATCCAGGACCAGCAGCACCATAACATACACTAGAATATTACCACCAGGGCTTAGATCCAGGACAAGCAGCACCATAACATACACTAGAATATTACCACCAGGGCTTAGATCCAGGACCAGCAGCACCATAACATACACTAGAATATTACCACCAGGGCTTAGATCCAGGACAAGCAGCACCATAACATACACTAGAATATTACCACCAGGGCTTAGATCCAGGACCAGCAGCACCATAACATACACTAGAATATTACCACCGGGGCTTAGATCCAGGACCAGCAGCACCATAACATACACTAGAATATTACCACCAGGGCTTAGATCCAGGACAAGCAGCACCATAACATACACTAGAATATTACCACCAGGGCTTAGATCCAGGACAAGCAGCACCATAACATACACTAGAATATTACCACCAGGGCTTAGATCCAGGACCAGCAGCACCATAACATACACTAGAATATTACCACCAGGGCTTAGATCCAGGACAAGCAGCACCATAACATACACTAGAATATTACCACCAGGGCTTAGATCCAGGACCAGCAGCACCATAACATACACTAGAATATTACCACCAGGGCTTAGATCCAGGACAAGCAGCACCATAACATACACTAGAATATTACCACCAGGGCTTAGATCCAGGACCAGCAGCACCATAACATACACTAGAATATTACCACCAGGGCTTAGATCCACGACAAGCAGCACCATAACATACACTAGAATATTACCACCAGGGCTTAGATCCACGACAAGCAGCACCATAACATACACTAGAATATTACCACCAGGGCTTAGATCCACGACAAGCAGCACCATAACATACACTAGAATATTACCACCAGGGCTTAGATCCAGGACCAGCAGCACCATAACATACACTAGAATATTACCACCAGGGCTTAGATCCAGGACAAGCAGCTCCATAACATACACTAGAATATTACCACCAGGGCTTAGATCCAGGACAAGCAGCACCATAACATACACTAGAATATTACCACCAGGGCTTAGATCCAGGACCAGCAGCACCATAACATACACTAGAATATTACCACCAGGGCTTAGATCCAGGACCAGCAGCACCATAACATACACTAGAATATTACCACCAGGGCTTAGATCCAGGACAAGCAGCTCCATAACATACACTAGAATATTACCACCAGGGCTTAGATCCAGGACCAGCAGCACCATAACATACACTAGAATATTACCACCAGGGCTTAGATCCAGGACAAGCAGCACCATAACATACACTAGAATATTACCACCAGGGCTTAGATCCAGGACCAGCAGCACCATAACATACACTAGAATATTACCACCAGGGCTTAGATCCAGGACCAGCAGCACCATAACATACACTAGAATATTACCACCAGGGCTTAGATCCAGGACAAGCAGCTCCATAACATACACTAGAATATTACCACCAGGGCTTAGATCCAGGACCAGCAGCACCATAACATACACTAGAATATTACCACCAGGGCTTAGATCCAGGACCAGCAGCACCATAACATACACTAGAATATTACCACCAGGGCTTAGATCCAGGACAAGCAGCTCCATAACATACACTAGAATATTACCACCAGGGCTTAGATCCAGGACAAGCAGCACCATAACATACACTAGAATATTACCACCAGGGCTTAGATCCAGGACAAGCAGCACCATAACATACACTAGAATATTACCACCAGGGCTTAGATCCAGGACCAGCAGCACCATAACATACACTAGAATATTACCACCAGGGCTTAGATCCAGGACAAGCAGCACCATAACATACACTAGAATATTACCACCAGGGCTTAGATCCAGGACCAGCAGCACCATAACATACACTAGAATATTACCACCAGGGCTTAGATCCAGGACCAGCAGCACCATAACATACACTAGAATATTACCACCAGGGCTTAGATCCAGGACCAGCAGCACCATAACATACACTAGAATATTACCACCAGGGCTTAGATCCAGGACAAGCAGCACCATAACATACACTAGAATATTACCACCAGGGCTTAGATCCAGGACCAGCAGCACCATAACATACACTAGAATATTACCACCAGGGCTTAGATCCACGACAAGCAGCACCATAACATACACTAGAATATTACCACCAGGGCTTAGATCCACGACAAGCAGCACCATAACATACACTAGAATATTACCACCAGGGCTTAGATCCACGACAAGCAGCACCATAACATACACTAGAATATTACCACCAGGGCTTAGATCCAGGACCAGCAGCACCATAACATACACTAGAATATTACCACCAGGGCTTAGATCCAGGACCAGCAGCACCATAACATACACTAGAATATTACCACCAGGGCTTAGATCCAGGACAAGCAGCACCATAACATACACTAGAATATTACCACCAGGGCTTAGATCCAGGACCAGCAGCACCATAACATACACTAGAATATTACCACCAGGGCTTAGATCCACGACAAGCAGCACCATAACATACACTAGAATATTACCACCAGGGCTTAGATCCAGGACAAGCAGCACCATAACATACACTAGAATATTACCACCAGGGCTTAGATCCAGGACCAGCAGCACCATAACATACACTAGAATATTACCACCAGGGCTTAGATCCAGGACAAGCAGCACCATAACATACACTAGAATATTACCACCAGGGCTTAGATCCAGGACAAGCAGCTCCATAACATACACTAGAATATTACCACCAGGGCTTAGATCCAGGACAAGCAGCACCATAACATACACTAGAATATTACCACCAGGGCTTAGATCCAGGACCAGCAGCACCATAACATACACTAGAATATTACCACCAGGGCTTAGATCCAGGACAAGCAGCTCCATAACATACACTAGAATATTACCACCAGGGCTTAGATCCAGGACCAGCAGCACCATAACATACACTAGAATATTACCACCAGGGCTTAGATCCAGGACAAGCAGCACCATAACATACACTAGAATATTACCACCAGGGCTTAGATCCAGGACCAGCAGCACCATAACATACACTAGAATATTACCACCAGGGCTTAGATCCAGGACAAGCAGCACCATAACATACACTAGAATATTACCACCAGGGCTTAGATCCAGGACAAGCAGCACCATAACATACACTAGAATATTACCACCAGGGCTTAGATCCAGGACCAGCAGCACCATAACATACACTAGAATATTACCACCAGGGCTTAGATCCAGGACAAGCAGCACCATAACATACACTAGAATATTACCACCAGGGCTTAGATCCAGGACCAGCAGCACCATAACATACACTAGAATATTACCACCAGGGCTTAGATCCAGGACCAGCAGCACCATAACATACACTAGAATATTACCACCAGGGCTTAGATCCAGGACAAGCAGCACCATAACATACACTAGAATATTACCACCAGGGCTTAGATCCAGGACAAGCAGCACCATAACATACACTAGAATATTACCACCAGGGCTTAGATCCAGGACCAGCAGCACCATAACATACACTAGAATATTACCACCAGGGCTTAGATCCAGGACCAGCAGCACCATAACATACACTAGAATATTACCACCAGGGCTTAGATCCAGGACCAGCAGCACCATAACATACACTAGAATATTACCACCAGGGCTTAGATCCAGGACAAGCAGCACCATAACATACACTAGAATATTACCACCAGGGCTTAGATCCAGGACCAGCAGCACCATAACATACACTAGAATATTACCACCAGGGCTTAGATCCAGGACCAGCAGCACCATAACATACACTAGAATATTACCACCAGGGCTTAGATCCAGGACCAGCAGCACCATAACATACACTAGAATATTACCACCAGGGCTTAGATCCAGGACCAGCAGCACCATAACATACACTAGAATATTACCACCAGGGCTTAGATCCAGGACCAGCAGCACCATAACATACACTAGAATATTACCACCAGGGCTTAGATCCAGGACCAGCAGCACCATAACATACACTAGAATATTACCACCAGGGCTTAGATCCAGGACAAGCAGCACCATAACATACACTAGAATATTACCACCAGGGCTTAGATCCAGGACCAGCAGCACCATAACATACACTAGAATATTACCACCAGGGCTTAGATCCAGGACCAGCAGCACCATAACATACACTAGAATATTACCACCAGGGCTTAGATCCAGGACCAGCAGCACCATAACATACACTAGAATATTACCACCAGGGCTTAGATCCAGGACCAGCAGCACCATAACATACACTAGAATATTACCACCAGGGCTTAGATCCAGGACCAGCAGCACCATAACATACACTAGAATATTACCACCAGGGCTTAGATCCAGGACCAGCAGCACCATAACATACACTAGAATATTACCACCAGGGCTTAGATCCAGGACCAGCAGCACCATAACATACACTAGAATATTACCACCAGGGCTTAGATCCACGACAAGCAGCACCATAACATACACTAGAATATTACCACCAGGGCTTAGATCCACGACAAGCAGCACCATAACATACACTAGAATATTACCACCAGGGCTTAGATCCAGGACCAGCAGCACCATAACATACACTAGAATATTACCACCAGGGCTTAGATCCAGGACCAGCAGCACCATAACATACACTAGAATATTACCACCAGGGCTTAGATCCAGGACAAGCAGCACCATAACATACACTAGAATATTACCACCAGGGCTTAGATCCAGGACCAGCAGCTCCATAACATACACTAGAATATTACCACCAGGGCTTAGATCCAGGACCAGCAGCACCATAACATACACTAGAATATTACCACCAGGGCTTAGATCCAGGACCAGCAGCACCATAACATACACTAGAATATTACCACCAGGGCTTAGATCCAGGACCAGCAGCACCATAACATACACTAGAATATTACCACCAGGGCTTAGATCCAGGACAAGCAGCACCATAACATACACTAGAATATTACCACCAGGGCTTAGATCCAGGACAAGCAGCACCATAACATACACTAGAATATTACCACCAGGGCTTAGATCCAGGACAAGCAGCACCATAACATACACTAGAATATTACCACCAGGGCTTAGATCCAGGACAAGCAGCACCATAACATACACTAGAATATTACCACCAGGGCTTAGATCCAGGACAAGCAGCACCATAACATACACTAGAATATTACCACCAGGGCTTAGATCCAGGACAAGCAGCAGAATAACATACACTAGAATATTACCACCAGGGCTTAGATCCAGGACAAGCAGCACCATAACATACACTAGAATATTACCACCAGGGCTTAGATCCAGGACCAGCAGCACCATAACATACACTAGAATATTACCACCAGGGCTTAGATCCAGGACCAGCAGCACCATAACATACACTAGAATATTACCACCAGGGCTTAGATCCAGGACCAGCAGCACCATAACATACACTAGAATATTACCACCAGGGCTTAGATCCAGGACAAGCAGCTCCATAACATACACTAGAATATTACCACCAGGGCTTAGATCCAGGACAAGCAGCAGAATAACATACACTAGAATATTACCACCAGGGCTTAGATCCAGGACAAGCAGCACCATAACATACACTAGAATATTACCACCAGGGCTTAGATCCAGGACCAGCAGCACCATAACATACACTAGAATATTACCACCAGGGCTTAGATCCAGGACCAGCAGCACCATAACATACACTAGAATATTACCACCAGGGCTTAGATCCAGGACCAGCAGCACCATAACATACACTAGAATATTACCACCAGGGCTTAGATCCAGGACCAGCAGCACCATAACATACACTAGAATATTACCACCAGGGCTTAGATCCAGGACCAGCAGCACCATAACATACACTAGAATATTACCACCAGGGCTTAGATCCAGGACCAGCAGCACCATAACATACACTAGAATATTACCACCAGGGCTTAGATCCAGGACCAGCAGCACCATAACATACACTAGAATATTACCACCAGGGCTTAGATCCAGGACAAGCAGCACCATAACATACACTAGAATATTACCACCAGGGCTTAGATCCAGGACAAGCAGCACCATAACATACACTAGAATATTACCACCAGGGCTTAGATCCAGGACAAGCAGCACCATAACATACACTAGAATATTACCACCAGGGCTTAGATCCAGGACAAGCAGCACCATAACATACACTAGAATATTACCACCAGGGCTTAGATCCAGCACCAGCAGCACCATAACATACACTAGAATATTACCACCAGGGCTTAGATCCAGGACCAGCAGCACCATAACATACACTAGAATATTACCACCAGGGCTTAGATCCAGGACCAGCAGCACCATAACATACACTAGAATATTACCACCAGGGCTTAGATCCAGGACAAGCAGCACCATAACATACACTAGAATATTACCACCAGGGCTTAGATCCAGGACAAGCAGCACCATAACATACACTAGAATATTACCACCAGGGCTTAGATCCAGGACAAGCAGCACCATAACATACACTAGAATATTACCACCAGGGCTTAGATCCAGGACCAGCAGCACCATAACATACACTAGAATATTACCACCAGGGCTTAGATCCAGGACCAGCAGCACCATAACATACACTAGAATATTACCACCAGGGCTTAGATCCAGGACCAGCAGCACCATAACATACACTAGAATATTACCACCAGGGCTTAGATCCAGGACCAGCAGCACCATAACATACACTAGAATATTACCACCAGGGCTTAGATCCAGGACCAGCAGCACCATAACATACACTAGAATATTACCACCAGGGCTTAGATCCAGGACCAGCAGCACCATAACATACACTAGAATATTACCACCAGGGCTTACATCCAGGACCAGCAGCACCATAACATACACTAGAATATTACCACCAGGGCTTAGATCCACGACAAGCAGCACCATAACATACACTAGAATATTACCACCAGGGCTTAGATCCACGACAAGCAGCACCATAACATACACTAGAATATTACCACCAGGGCTTAGATCCAGGACCAGCAGCACCATAACATACACTAGAATATTACCACCAGGGCTTAGATCCAGGACCAGCAGCACCATAACATACACTAGAATATTACCACCAGGGCTTAGATCCAGGACCAGCAGCACCATAACATACACTAGAATATTACCACCAGGGCTTAGATCCAGGACAAGCAGCACCATAACATACACTAGAATATTACCACCAGGGCTTAGATCCAGGACAAGCAGCACCATAACATACACTAGAATATTACCACCAGGGCTTAGATCCAGGACAAGCAGCACCATAACATACACTAGAATATTACCACCAGGGCTTAGATCCAGGACAAGCAGCACCATAACATACACTAGAATATTACCACCAGGGCTTAGATCCAGGACAAGCAGCACCATAACATACACTAGAATATTACCACCAGGGCTTAGATCCAGGACCAGCAGCACCATAACATACACTACAATATTACCACCAGGGCTTAGATCCAGGACCAGCAGCACCATAACATACACTAGAATATTACCACCAGGGCTTAGATCCAGGACCAGCAGCACCATAACATACACTAGAATATTACCACCAGGGCTTAGATCCAGGACAAGCAGCACCATAACATACACTAGAATATTACCACCAGGGCTTAGATCCACGACCAGCAGCACCATAACATACACTAGAATATTACCACCAGGGCTTAGATCCAGGACCAGCAGCACCATAACATACACTAGAATATTACCACCAGGGCTTAGATCCAGGACAAGCAGCACCATAACATACACTAGAATATTACCACCAGGGCTTAGATCCAGGACAAGCAGCACCATAACATACACTAGAATATTACCACCAGGGCTTAGATCCAGCACCAGCAGCACCATAACATACACTAGAATATTACCACCAGGGCTTAGATCCAGGACCAGCAGCACCATAACATACACTAGAATATTACCACCAGGGCTTAGATCCAGGACCAGCAGCACCATAACATACACTAGAATATTACCACCAGGGCTTAGATCCAGGACAAGCAGCACCATAACATACACTAGAATATTACCACCAGGGCTTAGATCCAGGACCAGCAGCACCATAACATACACTAGAATATTACCACCAGGGCTTAGATCCACGACAAGCAGCTCCATAACATACACTAGAATATTACCACCAGGGCTTAGATCCAGGACCAGCAGCACCATAACATACACTAGAATATTACCACCAGGGCTTAGATCCAGGACAAGCAGCTCCATAACATACACTAGAATATTACCACCAGGGCTTAGATCCAGGACAAGCAGCAGAATAACATACACTAGAATATTACCACCAGGGCTTAGATCCAGGACAAGCAGCTCCATAACATACACTAGAATATTACCACCAGGGCTTAGATCCAGGACAAGCAGCAGAATAACATACACTAGAATATTACCACCAGGGCTTAGATCCAGGACAAGCAGCTCCATAACATACACTAGAATATTACCACCAGGGCTTAGATCCAGGACCAGCAGCACCATAACATACACTAGAATATTACCACCAGGGCTTAGATCCAGGACAAGCAGCTCCATAACATACACTAGAATATTACCACCAGGGCTTAGATCCAGGACAAGCAGCAGAATAACATACACTAGAATATTACCACCAGGGCTTAGATCCAGGACCAGCAGCACCATAACATACACTAGAATATTACCACCAGGGCTTAGATCCACGACAAGCAGCACCATAACATACACTAGAATATTACCACCAGGGCTTAGATCCAGGACCAGCAGCACCATAACATACACTAGAATATTACCACCAGGGCTTAGATCCAGGACAAGCAGCACCATAACATACACTAGAATATTACCACCAGGGCTTAGATCCAGGACCAGCAGCACCATAACATACACTAGAATATTACCACCAGGGCTTAGATCCAGGACCAGCAGCACCATAACATACACTAGAATATTACCACCAGGGCTTAGATCCAGGACCAGCAGCACCATAACATACACTAGAATATTACCACCAGGGCTTAGATCCAGGACCAGCAGCACCATAACATACACTAGAATATTACCACCAGGGCTTAGATCCAGGACCAGCAGCACCATAACATACACTAGAATATTACCACCAGGGCTTAGATCCAGGACCAGCAGCACCATAACATACACTAGAATATTACCACCAGGGCTTAGATCCAGGACCAGCAGCACCATAACATACACTAGAATATTACCACCAGGGCTTAGATCCAGGACAAGCAGCACCATAACATACACTAGAATATTACCACCAGGGCTTAGATCCAGGACAAGCAGCACCATAACATACACTAGAATATTACCACCAGGGCTTAGATCCAGGACCAGCAGCACCATAACATACACTAGAATATTACCACCAGGGCTTAGATCCACGACAAGCAGCACCATAACATACACTAGAATATTACCACCAGGGCTTAGATCCACGACAAGCAGCACCATAACATACACTAGAATATTACCACCAGGGCTTAGATCCAGGACCAGCAGCACCATAACATACACTAGAATATTACCACCAGGGCTTAGATCCAGGACAAGCAGCAGAATAACATACACTAGAATATTACCACCAGGGCTTAGATCCAGGACAAGCAGCACCATAACATACACTAGAATATTACCACCAGGGCTTAGATCCAGGACAAGCAGCACCATAACATACACTAGAATATTACCACCAGGGCTTAGATCCAGGACCAGCAGCACCATAACATACACTAGAATATTACCACCAGGGCTTAGATCCACGACAAGCAGCACCATAACATACACTAGAATATTACCACCAGGGCTTAGATCCAGGACAAGCAGCACCATAACATACACTAGAATATTACCACCAGGGCTTAGATCCACGACAAGCAGCACCATAACATACACTAGAATATTACCACCAGGGCTTAGATCCACGACAAGCAGCACCATAACATACACTAGAATATTACCACCAGGGCTTAGATCCACGACAAGCAGCACCATAACATACACTAGAATATTACCACCAGGGCTTAGATCCAGGACCAGCAGCACCATAACATACACTAGAATATTACCACCAGGGCTTAGATCCACGACAAGCAGCACCATAACATACACTAGAATATTACCACCAGGGCTTAGATCCACGACAAGCAGCTCCATAACATACACTAGAATATTACCACCAGGGCTTAGATCCAGGACAAGCAGTACCATAACATACACTAGAATATTACCACCAGGGCTTAGATCCACGACAAGCAGCACCATAACATACACTAGAATATTACCACCAGGGCTTAGATCCAGGACCAGCAGCACCATAACATACACTAGAATATTACCACCAGGGCTTAGATCCAGGACCAGCAGCACCATAACATACACTAGAATATTACCACCAGGGCTTAGATCCAGGACCAGCAGCACCATAACATACACTAGAATATTACCACCAGGGCTTAGATCCAGGACCAGCAGCACCATAACATACACTAGAATATTACCACCAGGGCTTAGATCCAGGACCAGCAGCACCATAACATACACTAGAATATTACCACCAGGGCTTAGATCCAGGACAAGCAGCACCATAACATACACTAGAATATTACCACCAGGGCTTAGATCCAGGACAAGCAGCACCATAACATACACTAGAATATTACCACCAGGGCTTAGATCCACGACAAGCAGCACCATAACATACACTAGAATATTACCACCAGGGCTTAGATCCACGACAAGCAGCACCATAACATACACTAGAATATTACCACCAGGGCTTAGATCCAGGACCAGCAGCACCATAACATACACTAGAATATTACCACCAGGGCTTAGATCCAGGACCAGCAGCACCATAACATACACTAGAATATTACCACCAGGGCTTAGATCCAGGACCAGCAGCACCATAACATACACTAGAATATTACCACCAGGGCTTAGATCCACGACCAGCAGCACCATAACATACACTAGAATATTACCACCAGGGCTTAGATCCACGACAAGCAGCACCATAACATACACTAGAATATTACCACCAGGGCTTAGATCCAGGACCAGCAGCACCATAACATACACTAGAATATTACCACCAGGGCTTAGATCCAGGACAAGCAGCACCATAACATACACTAGAATATTACCACCAGGGCTTAGATCCAGGACAAGCAGCACCATAACATACACTAGAATATTACCACCAGGGCTTAGATCCAGGACAAGCAGCACCATAACATACACTAGAATATTACCACCAGGGCTTAGATCCAGGACCAGCAGCACCATAACATACACTAGAATATTACCACCAGGGCTTAGATCCAGGACAAGCAGCACCATAACATACACTAGAATATTACCACCAGGGCTTAGATCCAGGACCAGCAGCACCATAACATACACTAGAATATTACCACCAGGGCTTAGATCCAGGACAAGCAGCACCATAACATACACTAGAATATTACCACCAGGGCTTAGATCCAGGACCAGCAGCACCATAACATACACTAGAATATTACCACCAGGGCTTAGATCCAGGACCAGCAGCACCATAACATACACTAGAATATTACCACCAGGGCTTAGATCCAGGACCAGCAGCACCATAACATACACTAGAATATTACCACCAGGGCTTAGATCCAGGACAAGCAGCACCATAACATACACTAGAATATTACCACCAGGGCTTAGATCCAGGACAAGCAGCACCATAACATACACTAGAATATTACCACCAGGGCTTAGATCCAGGACCAGCAGCACCATAACATACACTAGAATATTACCACCAGGGCTTAGATCCAGGACCAGCAGCACCATAACATACACTAGAATATTACCACCAGGGCTTAGATCCAGGACCAGCAGCACCATAACATACACTAGAATATTACCACCAGGGCTTAGATCCACGACAAGCAGCACCATAACATACACTAGAATATTACCACCAGGGCTTAGATCCAGGACCAGCAGCACCATAACATACACTAGAATATTACCACCAGGGCTTAGATCCAGGACCAGCAGCACCATAACATACACTAGAATATTACCACCAGGGCTTAGATCCAGGACAAGCAGCACCATAACATACACTAGAATATTACCACTAGGGCTTAGATCCAGGACCAGCAGCACCATAACATACACTAGAATATTACCACCAGGGCTTAGATCCAGGACAAGCAGCACCATAACATACACTAGAATATTACCACCAGGGCTTATATCCAGGACCAGCAGCACCATAACATACACTAGAATATTACCACCAGGGCTTAGATCCAGGACAAGCAGCACCATAACATACACTAGAATATTACCACCAGGGCTTAGATCCAGGACCAGCAGCACCATAACATACACTAGAATATTACCACCAGGGCTTAGATCCAGGACCAGCAGCACCATAACATACACTAGAATATTACCACCAGGGCTTAGATCCAGGACAAGCAGCACCATAACATACACTAGAATATTACCACCAGGGCTTAGATCCAGGACCAGCAGCACCATAACATACACTAGAATATTACCACCAGGGCTTAGATCCAGGACAAGCAGCACCATAACATACACTAGAATATTACCACCAGGGCTTATATCCAGGACCAGCAGCACCATAACATACACTAGAATATTACCACCAGGGCTTAGATCCAGGACCAGCAGCACCATAACATACACTAGAATATTACCACCAGGGCTTAGATCCAGGACAAGCAGCACCATAACATACACTAGAATATTACCACCAGGGCTTAGATCCAGGACAAGCAGCACCATAACATACACTAGAATATTACCACCAGGGCTTAGATCCAGGACCAGCAGCACCATAACATACACTAGAATATTACCACCAGGGCTTAGATCCAGGACCAGCAGCACCATAACATACACTAGAATATTACCACCAGGGCTTAGATCCAGGACCAGCAGCACCATAACATACACTAGAATATTACCACCAGGGCTTAGATCCAGGACAAGCAGCACCATAACATACACTAGAATATTACCACCAGGGCTTAGATCCAGGACAAGCAGCACCATAACATACACTAGAATATTACCACCAGGGCTTAGATCCAGGACAAGCAGCACCTGAAACTTTGATATTCAGAGACTTTAGCAGAACATTGTAATTAGCGGCTCAGTCTCCTTTTTGTGAAGCTTTCAGTCCTTGCTAACCACAATGTAGGCCACGGGCTGTCACTGCCATAGTAGCTTGTGTGTTGGGAGGTGTTGTCTGGAGGTCATACAGAAGAGCCCGCAGCGTGGACTCATCAGGCACACAGTAATGTTAGACCTTACACTATTTGATACAATAAAGTTGTAAGATGTTACATGATGTAACCGGTTTACATATAACATGACATCCTAGTTATTATGGCAATCTAAAGCCAATGCTGCAACAATTCATGTTTTTGCTGTATTTTCAGTATTTTTGCACATTGTGTAGGGCGCTTTCACACACGGCGTTTTTTTTAAACTCCTTACAAGAGCGGAGAGGAGAGGAGATTGTTGTTAACATTGCGTTTACAAAAAGCATCCATTAATACAATGTTAATGGATGTGTTTTTTAACACTATGCCACTGCGTTAACACATCCGCTTTGTGAATGAAATGTTAACATCAATGTAATCGGACAAATCTCCTCTTCTCAGCTGTTGTAACGCCACGTGTGAATGCACCCTTAGGGTGATACCACACGTGGCGTTTTTGGTCTGCTTTAGAGCAATCCGTTTAAAAATGCATGAAATGCGTTTGTTTTTGACAGTTTACCATGCGTTTGGCTGCTTTGAACCTGTTTATCTATTAAGATAATTGGGGAAAATGCTCAAAACCGCATGCTCTAAAACTAACCAAAACCGTCACGTATGGCATCACCCTGAGGGCGCGGTCACATGTTGCGTTTTTGCCTGCGTTTTGAACACATTACAACAGCTAAGGAGAGGGAATTTGCCTAATTACATTACGGTTTACATTTGTTAACACATGTGTTAACAAAATACATGCATTAACTCGTTGTTAACATATGCGTTAACATTGCGTTTACTATGCCTTTTGTAAACGGAAACGTTAACAGTAATGTAATTAGGCAAATCACCTCTCCTCAGCTGTTGTAATGCGTTTTAAAACGCAATGAAAACGCAACCAAAGCGCAAGGTGTGAACGCGCCCTGACAGACAAGAAACTGCATCCACCAGGACATAGTAAACCCCATACAGAAGTGACGCTATAGTGTGTTACCAATTATCATCAAGGCAAAAAAAATAATTAATCAGGACACATACTCCAAACCACTATAACTCCCACTCTCCCGTCCCCAGTGCCTCAATAGTGGAAACTTTGAAGAAGCCATTTGTAAAAAGCTAATGTATGATTTATGAAGTACAATTCGTCTGCCTCCAGTCATCTAATCCGCTCGCGTTCTCTTTCCCCGGTTTTATTTCTGTCACCTGGATGGATATTAGGTTACGGCTTCTATGAGGTTTGCGCTCCGGGGATTTACAATGGAGCAGGAGACGGGTTGCCCAGCAACTGACTAAAGGTCATACAAGTTAAATGAGTAGGAACTGGGTTAATTAAGGACGGGGAGATTTTACACATTTCGATACCTGAACAAGTTCAATACAAGGATGACATGAACATGGGACAGTGAAGTCGCAGATACTATAGCAGGGGTCCGCTGTCATACATCTATCCTCTTAAAGGGGAAGAGTTTATTTCATGCTCTTGTAAACAATCCTGTACACCAAAGGGTTCTGCCTGGCGTCTGGCAGGGGATCACATAATACTTGGACTTCCTCCATATGATATGTTACCACACAGTGAAAGCTCCTGCTGCCGCTTGTCTGGACTTGCATCTCGCCATTGTAGTTGTAAGAAGAGTCTGGTGTGATCATGTAACCCAGTAATATATGTAATGTATTCATATGCTGTAATGCCAGGAGGAGCGCGAGTCACAGAGAGATTCCCCACGTCTGTTATCTGGGCAATTATGACGTTGCCATCCTGGTGGAGCCTAATGTGGAAGACCAGAGCTGGAGTGAACTCATTATCATAATTTTAAAAGTCGATTTTAGATGGAAGGAGGCCATGGATAACAAATATAAGACAATTACTGCGGCACAGTGCCTGGATCCATGAGTAAGTGTCGCCGGTATGTGTGTCCATCTAATCATGGTAACATGGGCTTCATTCCTCAAGCATACCCACAGTCACTCGATAGGAGCCCATCAGAGAGAGAGAAAACGGTGTCCAGGTATGATTGGGGCACACAGGGGTCAAGTGTTCAACTTGCTTCTCCATTAATTTGGGATAGGGGATTCAACTTCTCGGGTCGAGATAAAGTGCTGACTAAGGGTGATGCCGCACATGGCGTTTTGAAACTGTTTTGAGTCAGTTTTTGGCCCGTTTTTAAGCAAAAAGCATGCATTTTGCTTAAAAAAAATGATTCAAAAACGGGTTCAAGACACCATGTGTGGCATCACCCTAAGGCCGGCGGCACACGCGGCGTTTTGAACCCATTTTTGGGCCGTTGTCCGTTAAAAAACGCAGTTTTAATTTAGATAACTGGTAAAACCTGACAAAAACTGATGCGTTTTTAAACACGTGTTTTTTAACTGACTGCTTTAGGGTGATGCCACACATGGCGTTTTGAACACGTTTTTGAGCAGTCCGTTAAAAAACGCATGCATTTTTGTCCGGTTTTCCGAATTTGCGCAATTAAAAACTGACAAAAACGGATGCTTTTTTTAACGCATGCATTTTTTAACGGACTGCTGAAAAACGGCCCAAAAAAAAAGTGTTCAAAACGCCATGTGTGGCATCACCCTAAAAAATGGGTAAAAATCTAGGTTTTTATGTGGAAATCTTAGTCCGCGCTATATACTGTATAGTGCAGACGCTGAGGGAATGGCTGGAAGACTGGAAGAAATTAAGGTCTAGGTTGCAGACTGACTCCCCCCATATTCAGCAAGACCCTAGCAGTATATAGCAACCTGTATATGAGGGGAGGGGGGGCATGATGCCCCCACAGTATCCGTACTCCCCACAATAACCAACTTTGCTGAATATTTTCAGCTTTTATTTTCCTATGAAGAAATGATCATGATTTGGCAGTCAGAAGGAGCGCTCTCTCCCTCCCCAGACACCCCAGAGGTTTTTTTTTTTTTTTTTATTTCTCCTACCATCTTGTCTGCACTTAGCAGCAGAATAGAGGACAGTGGTTTGTGCGAGCGGGAGCCGTTGTCATAGTAACCCCCCCTCTTGCACTTGTTTTTCTTGGCGTTTTAGCATTTTCGTTTTTCTCTGTATTTCTCTACTGATCCATGTAACCGATGCCACCGTCACATGTTCATTTCAATGTGATGAATACGGCAGCTACAGTCATCTGTATTATCTTCCAGACACTCGATAATGAGAAGTAACACGTTATGTATGTGGCCCATTTATCTGCCGAGTGGAAAAACACAAGGTTTCTTTCTGCTATTAACCTCTAGCGCTGGCCAGAGACATAACATAGCGGGCCTGTCATACACGAGATACAATCTGCTGACCACTGATGCTCCCATAGCTGTGGTGGTTATATTCACAACATTAAAGGGAATCTGTCAGCAGTTTTGACCATACAAAGCTGAAAACGGTGATAGGTACTGGCCCTGGAGAGCTGTGCAGTCACAGCTGTGAAAAATGCATTTGTATCCCCAGATAGTAGCTGGTGTGTGAGATCTCTTAACTGAACACAGCAAAGCCCCTCCCCCCTAAATAAACGCTGTAAAAAAAAAAGTGCTGTAGTATTCAAACGGAAGCTGCTACAGCAGGAGGAGGGCTGTGCAACCTTTTAAATGACAGCAAACAGAGGTCTAGGAATTTGCAAGGAATTGATACAAAAAGTATATTGGAAAAATTAATAACTTTTTTTATCATACAAACAATAAGATTAATGTGCCAAAACAGAAACCCCCTTTTAACTGAGTAATAATGTTTCACATTCGGGAGAAGGGATAAGCTGCAGGTAGCAGCCCCACAAAACAACGAGGAATGAAGTGTCCAACCTGTCACACCATGATATCAGGTCACCATATCCAATATACATGTGATGTATACACACCTATATCTTTATTACAAGCAGGGGCGTAACTTGAGGGGGTGCAGAGGTCGCAATCGCACCCGGGCCCAAGAGGTTTAGGGGGCCCTTATGGTGTCACTTTCCCATATGAGAAGACCATTACTATAAACCATACATTATAGTCGGGGGCCCGGCACAGACTTTGCACTGGGGCCCATCAGCTGATTACAAAGAAGCGCACCATTTCCACACTTGGGTTATTACAGAGCTCAATAATTCCCCACCATTATCAACCATATAGAAAATATCATAATTAATAACAAAGTAACCCTGCCTGTCAAGTGCTGGCTAATATCTGTGTCATCTTAACGCTGCCATCATTAGGGCCAATGACTCCATGAAATGACAAATAATTGTCCTGGCATTTTATTGTAGCGTTTGATTGAAACATTAGCGCGGGATTCGTGATGCCTTGTAAAGTCATTTACCAAACGTACTCATCAGCCGAGATAATGAATCGCGTTATCATGGCGGCTTGTCACGGGCGGCCTTACAGAATGTGTGGTTATATACAATACAGCTTCACCTCTACATTACACATGGCTGGTAACTAGAATGCGCTGACACAAGTCTGCTGTGGATTGACACGTGATGACAAAGGCGGCGTCACAGGGGCCACTACTAGTCACCGGCCGCCATGCTCTAATAGCTCAGTTCTCTTTAGACAGTCGCAATGCAAAGCAGCATAAACAGGAAGATGAGCTAGAAAGGGAAAGCAGGTTAAACAGAGTTAATCAGAGTGAAGCGAGACAGAAGGGGGGGCGTCCTCTGCTAGACTGTGTGTGGGTGAGAGGCGGAAGAGCCCTGGAGACACCACATCTTATATAATCACTTATTGTATACTGCAGGGGAGGCTTTTACCCAGTGTGACCTGCACACAGATCCCAGTAACAGAAGGATGCGTGCAGGCCAAAGCATTGTACATGTGTACAGGAAAGAATATTTATACTGTATATCTATACACATACATCAGCGTCTTCCACTATAAACATGGGATGAATGCCGGACCCAACAGCAAGCAATCCACTCACTCCAGCTCTACAGGAGTCACCACTAAGAACCCCCAAATAACCCCCCCCCCCCCCCATGGCAATCACTATAGGACATCTTTCTGATCATAACCGTGTGTTATTAGTAATATACAAGACAATGCAAGGGGTTTGCCCCTGACTACAACTTTAGGAAAAAGAGAATGGTGTGGGGGGGGGGGGGGGGGTAGGTGTTTGATCACTGGCATCCCCTACAGGGGGTTTCAAAATCATTATCTCCAGGGGCCACATCATCCTTAAAGGGGCCAAAAGGGATTTTATAACTGTGTAAATGTATCTACCCAAGCTGTTTAGTAGTTACATGTATACAGTGTAACCATTCCAACCAGCCATTCCAGGGAAACCACAAAGCTGAACAAATTGTTAAAAAAAAACAAAAGACACTGGCATGGCCAGTATAATCCCCTACAGTAGCAAAAAGTCACAGTGTACCCCACAGAAGCCAATGGTCAGTGGCCCCACAATACAAAACAAAAAAATACTCACTTTTCCCCACTCCACCACTTCTCCTCTGTGTGGTGGCTATACACGGCTCTGAAACCGGCAGACATGATATGATGACACCATCATCTTCAGAGAGCCGCATACAGTTGCCGCAAAGAGGAGGGGGAAAAAAAGACTGCTGCTGCTTTGGAGGAACAGGGGAAGGCGAGTATTGGAGTACCCTTGTCCCTTCGCTGCTCTCCTGACTAGTGAGTATAGGTGCATGGAGACAGGCCAGATACACAGAGGCCTCATGTTTGACACCCGTGCCCTACAGTTAAGAAATTTAAGGGGCAGCAGAATGCTTTACCCGCCCCTCATTCAGACCCCTTGCTGTCTGTAACCAATATATCCTGAGAACTGGACATGATGCAAAACAGAGAGCAAGCAGCAACACTATATCAGACCATTGGTTAGTCCACCATCGAAAAGCACACAGGCCAAAAGACTGAATGTTTACCAAAGTTTTTGCGTTTCAGATGCCCTTTGCACCCATGAGTAAACTGCTCAGAGTCATTTATCTACATGACCTGGTTTAGCTGCCTTTACCTCTACACCTCCTGTTACATCGAGTAACATAACTTGTTGTCTACCCTTTGACGTCCAACTACTACTACTACCATCGCCCCCTGCAAAAACATGTCGATTCATATAGCCGACGGAATTGTAGACACGAAAAACCACACACCAAGCCCTTGTGACCCATATACTTGGTTGTGTGTGTGACTCCTAAATTGGGGGGGGGGGGGGGGGGGGCTGCCACCAACATTGTAAGATCCTTCTATACACGTCCTGGGTACAGCTCCCTGTAGTGGCAACATGTTTACAGACAACTACGTGGTTTCATCACCGCAATACCCCAGGGCGATGGCATGCTATTATAAATCTCCATCCTTTTATAGCACAGACACAATGTAACAATATACCGAGGACACAAACAATGTAACAAGGGTGGATTTGGGTAAAAATTGCTTCAGCTTTCACCCCATGTTTACTTTGCTTGCCACCTTAATCCGGGGAATGGTACCCCCACCATATTCTGACTTGTTACCCTGCCAATGTTATCACATCCGTTCCCGTCATGTTCCTCTTCATCATAATAATGTGATATTCTTACAACTTATCCGATAAAGAACGAGCCGGGGAGAATGGAAAGTGTTAGGAGATACAGATTTTGTGGAGGAGTAAAGTCATTAATCTATAGGACCCTATAAGCTTCTGGGAAGGAGGAGGGGGTCCCTGCGGTGCAGCCGGAGTATTGTACTGCACTTTGCAATATACTCAGACGGTAATTGATCTCATTGGGACTCGCTGAAGGTGACACTTGTGTGCCTCTCCCCGAGAGGGGTCTATAAAACTACAAGACCTGTTACCACCTTAGTAAATCCTAAACGTAAATCTCAGGAGTCCGCTGTGTATTTTCTTACGCCACCTAGAATTGGGGTGTCCCTACACTGTGCTATCAAATGTAGAGCTGCCAATGTAGACGTCAGGAGAGGTAACTTGTAATAATCAGAGTCGGTCAGAATCTACTACAACAAATCTAAGGTTCTATTAGAGTGATCCGCACCTCTTTCCCCAAGCCGTGACCCTCCGAGCCATTTTTACATTCCGTCGTCTCTCCCCATTTTGTAATGGACGTGTAGAAAGTGAAATGACTCCAGCTTAGGTTTACACCGTCTGACATCACCCGACAAGTCATCGCCTAATGACTGGTGTCGGGATCATGGACTTGACTCATTGCACCCTTAAGTAACCTTCCCAGACTGTTCTGACAGCAGAGGGCTGCGCTACAATCCATTGGCTGCTGACTCGAGCAGATGCGGGAGACGCGGCTTCCCATTCCCCTCAGCATGCAGTATTCTCTCTGTACCATTAAATCTGATTCATGGCGAGAAGCTCTGCCAGAATCAAAAGAGCAGGCCGGGCCCGGCAGACAGACTGCATTATCCCCTGCCTCACCCGCCATGAATACAAAGCAGTAATAAGGTCATCCGTCCTACAATACCAGTCCTCGCCTTCACCCGGGATCCTCATACAGCAACATTTTACTCACCAACAAAGTTTTTCATAGGGGGAAAAAGAAAAACAAACAATCCACGGTCAAAAACCTAAAAACAAGACGACTAGAGGAGGAATTCATAACCAGGATTGTTGTTACCTGGAGTTAGTCATCCAATACTTCAGATCTCTCAGAGCCACACACAGATATTACTCATGTCCACCCCCAGGCTGGTAATTTATTACACTCCTCCTCCCCAACTGGTTTGACAGATCTCCGCGCCGCAACCCACATCCCCCGAGTGCATTGTTCATTCCACACAGAAATTAAAAGGGGTAGATAATGTCTACGGCTCTTCTATATAGTACTATTTATACATTGCTGCCTATATAGGTCACATTTACAGACATCATTGTATATCCCCAGTAGCCTCTATGTTACATGAGAAATCCTCGGCATCTATTACAGGTGGATATCCTGTGGATTTCGGGCCGGGTTCTTTTGTGGATAGGGATCAGACATCTGCAGTTACCATCAAATTTTCCAACTTGTTATGTTTTGGCCATAATAAATTGCAGACATTGATAAGTATAGGCCCTGTTGTGATGTGTACCCATGACTTTGTGTTTGTAGTAAGTAGCAGCAGGACTGTGAAAAGTTATGTAGATTTGTAGCTTCTGCAAGTGCTCTGGGCGGGTCTTTCAGCCTGAAGAGGTTTCCCCTCTTTACAATGAACTGTTCCACAGACCCTCCCCTCTGCTCTGAGTGACTGCTGTAAGGATCTAACCAAGATCCTCCTCCTGGCAGAGGGGAGGGGCTGTTACGCAGAAAGCTTGGGGTTGCAAGCCATGCCCAGAGCCTTGCAAGAGCCGCAGAGTTGGATGACAGGTTCACTCTTCACAGTCCTGTCAACATACACAAAGATATGGTTACACAGCTCTCCAGGGCCAATGCCCGATACTGTCTGCAACTTTGTATGGTCAACACTGCTGACAGATTCCCTATAACTCCACTAACGGAATATGGCAAAATCCAACATGGGTTTCAATATGGTTGAAATCCAAAATGACAAATACTTTTGCAGTGCGAAGGGAGGGTTACAGCAGGAATAACCTCAAATGAACAAGTATTTGGCCCACAACCAGCGAACATTATGTCATTTCAAGGAAAACGTCACTATTTTTAGTTATTCTGTTAGCCTGACACAGGGAAACATGAAAGATTTAATCAATGCTCTAAAACATGGATTCCCGGAGGTTGTATAGCGCCATAAATACAGCTTCATGGAGACATTCAGGCTCCTAGTGCCTCTATGAAGGATTCTAGCTTCTACATGAGCCTATAAACTGGAAAGAAATACAACAGAACACAAAACTCAGATAGGAAACCAGAAAAGACAAGTTTAACGCCCGATGTGACTGCCCTCGTGGTGACAATGGCTTGCGGTCAAAGTGCACCCATGTTACACCAGGCTGAGATAATACAGAACACGACATTACAGGGAACACCTCCAAAAAGGGAAAGTTATACTCAGATTAGCCATTGTGAAAGAATATCTCGCGGATATGTAGAGAGCACAGGAAATTCCTTTAAAAAAAAAAAAAAAATGACTGAAGATAATGACTACGAAGAACAAAGTATAGGACGGAAACACCCTCAAAGCAAAACACACCAAGCCGACAACTAATGGCCCCAGTAGTTAAGAAAAATGACCCTATTCAACCTCCGTCTCGGATGAGAAAACAGAGGTAGCGAGTGCCTGGTGGATGCTACGCCATTGTATAAGCGCGGGTTCTAGCTTCACAACTCTGTATTACAGCATTTGGATAGCTGAGGATCCCCCTTCATTATTCTTCTAAGAATGGACCAGTCATATCAAGGGGTTCTGAAAAGGTCCTTAAAATAAATTGTAGGGGGTCTGACCTGGCCACCCCTGGCAGATCAGCTGTATGGAAAATGTATACCTCCCCTGCACTGTGCAATGTCATTGACCGATTATCCTAAATGCAGTAAAGCCCCTTGTGTGTTTTGAGAGCTGAAAACCAGGTGATGGGAGAAAACAATGCAGCAGGCGGATAACAGATCAATATAGGTCACTTCCCATATAGGAGGAGGAGGAGGAAGAAAGTGGGTTTTGTTTAGACAAGGATTAAGCAGGTCACAGGGGACCCAATAGATGTTTATGTGCATAAATCATTGAAGAGCTGCTAAGTGTTAGTGGAAACATAGAAAACACAGTAACACGGCAGAAGGCAGGACCATTCTCTGGGGACCCGACCAGTGGTCTTTATTATGGGTTTTTTTAGTTTGATACGTCTTAGCACTGAGAGCAAACAAGTTACATATTTCCATACGGCCATTTGTTCTTTTTAGGTACATTTTACAGCATATTCTAGACTTGATCCAACAAATCATAGCTTTTTCCATTGTCTCGGTATTAGACGACAATTGTAGGGTCCATGATTGGAAATAGGTCATCTCATGTACACCAGCCAACCTTTTCGGAGACTCTGGAGGGTGAATGTAAACATGTGAAGACTTTACATTAACAGCATATATTATGCAGGATCCAGACATGCGTGTATGGTTTATATATTCACCACAAATGCACTCTGGGTCCTGATGTATGTAGATGTATACATAGCACATCCAACCCTAGGTCCTATGATGTGCAGTTAGGCCTGGGAAGGGATTACAATTGCTCAGATTTCCCTACAAACCACCGAGTGTATGGGGCAGGTAAAAAAAAAGAAGTAGGAATCTCAAGAACTATGGTCCCTTACTGGGTCATCACTCCCACAGAAAGCCTTAGCAGCATTACAACAACGGTACAGCTCACATCTGTGAAAGACCAAGTAAAAATATATTTTTCTGAAATATGGGATCCTATAATCTTCGGCAAGATCAGCCATTCATCCAGCATATTCTTGGTAATAACTATTCATGCTAAATCCAATGTTTGGCTCATGAGAACAAATACAACAAACATAATAATTTGATCTCATCTATCTAGAGAACATGTCACCAGGGACCCCATTTTCACTAAATACAAGTTGCATTTCAGAAAAACAACATGTGACCTGTCTGTGCTGCTCACTCCTCAGCTCTCAGCCCCCACTTTTGTCCTCCTGTAAGCTCCTCCCTCCCCCGCTGATGTCATCTAACCACACAGTGAGCTCTGTTTCGGTGAAGGAGCACAAAAGGTGGAGGCTGAGAGCTGAGGAGTGAGCCACACACACGTCACGTGTTGTTTTTTAAACGAATGCAAACCAAAACCGACTGCCGGGAAGCCAGATAAGATAAACATACCATTATATTGTAATGCAAATGCTTAGAGAAGACATAAAGGTATATTTGCAATAAAGGTGTAATGGGCTGCTGCAACCTGTCTTTAGTGAAAATGAGGTCCCTGGTGACAGAGTCCCTTTAAACCAACATTTGGAGAGGCTCCACTCCCATGTTGCGACAGCTCTCTGGAACTCCGATGGTTAAGCAGAAGTTAATGAAAAGTATGATTCATAAAAAGGGGTTATCCTTTGCTCTTTTATAAAACGCTCTCTCTCTCCAAGGCTCATCACGCAGGGTGAGTCACAGTAATCCTTCAATACAGACATAACACAATTTTCAGTGTCACTGCTTCATTTCATGGTCACCTGGATACAGAAAAGAAAAATCCCCGGCTCGCCAGACACAATGAATTGAGCGATAGTGTGAAGTCTCGACTGTTCCATTTGTCCTAACTTTTCTTTACCGCTGTGTACTTCCACTTGGTTATTTTATAAACATTTGTGATTTCTCGGAGGATGACTCCAAAGATTGCTGTGGAATAATGGAATTTTTTTTCTAGTTCTGGGAAGAAATTACAGAGAAACAATGATACCATCTCTGTACAGATCGTACGGTGTCTTATCCATAGGTCTACTGCTATTCGTACTGACCTTAATATAGGATTAAAGAGCCCTTATATTATTAAGGAAACCTATTAAGTTCATGTAATCTATAGTAGGATAGCCCTTGTTATGGCAAATCCTTTAGTCCCCGAAATCTTTTAGTTTCCATAATACGCAAATTTTCTAATGGAGGCTACTGGGGTGTGGAGTAGCCGGAGCAGAGGGTACACAGCACAGCTACTCCACGCCCCAGTAGCCACTTGTGATCTGCCTACCAATGCATCTTCAGTGTACAGGTCCTCGTAGCTGCGCGCACTTGTCTGCAAAGCCAGGTTCTGCGCATGTGCAGTAGCTCGAGCTCCGGAGCAAAGACTGTGCAGCCACCAGCCTGCGCATGTGCAGAACCCGGGTTTGCGGACGAGTGTGCACAGCTACGATGTGCTGCGCACTGAAGATAGATTGGTAGGTGGATCACAACAGGCTACTGGAGCATGGAGTAGCCAGAATACTGCCATGTGATCAGATATACACATGGGGTAGATGTTGCTAATGTAATGGGTAAAGGACATCACATGACATGTTGAGAACAGGCATGGGACATGGGGAGGTATAGATAGGAAGGGCCAGCCGAGACGGACACTGATGCCAGGTAATACAAGATAAAGTTGATTTATGGGGATGTAGAGGAAACGATTTTTAGCCAAAACAAGGGGTTACTGCCACCAGCTGTATTAAAATGCAGTGACAGATTCTCTTTAAACCATATCAAAATCGATTCTACAAGAGAGCCCATGTTTCACTGGTAACATTTTATGAAACCATTTGGACCAGGCTATACAATAGTATGCATTCTCTTTGTGGAGGGATCCCAAATATCTCTACACTATACTCCAAGAACATTTAGGATATCTTAAAAAAAAAAAAACACAGAGTCTACAGCTTTAATGCATCCCACAAATACATACACACCTCCCTGACACCCTCCTACACCAGACCGCAGACACAATGCACACAGATGTATGACGTCAGGCCGGCCTAGTCATCCTGTTGGACATGGATACTCCTCGCCTTACAATTTTCCAGAAGGGGCTTGTCCAATGGACTCTAGTACAACTGGTTTGTTTTGTGTTTGAGACCTCAGAGCACAGCGCTTCTCCTCTGCACCGAGTAAGAGCTGTAAAAGGCTTCTGCTTGGGTATAAGCAGAGTGGAGGTGATGGGGAGCATATTGTTGTTTATAAGGGTTGTCACCCTCTCCTCTCTGTGCTGGTGACATGCTTAAAGGGAGTTTGGTATACAACACTAGATGTCCTCTAGATGGTGTGCAGGGATCTCACTGCATATCTCACAGCATATCCCCTCCACTCTGCTCTCTGTAACTGCTGGAGCAGGCTTCTGGTTGCATATTACAGCACAGTGGAGGGGCTACGGCACAGTCCAATGTGAGGAGACTCCTCCAGTGTGAGTAGTCCAGATAAAATCCTGGAACAATAGATCAATTTTTCACGGTTCTGCTCTTACTAACACACAAAGGTATGGCTACACCAATCTCCAGGGCCAATAACTTACACAGTATACGGCTTTGTACGGTCACAACTACTAGAAGACTTCCTTTCACAAATGCTATAGGGATGAACAATAACGTAATGATCATCACATGATGGAAATTCAGCAAACAAATGGGCAATCAACTAATGTTCCTGACAACATCTGTTCTCACTCCCCTACCAGTCGGCCCACGTCAAAGGACCCCAAGACTATTCTTCAGCAATGCATAATTGCATGTTGGGAATTTTCCTTGCGTTAAAGGGTATGTCCACAGACGTAATCCCACGGGCATTATACCACATAGGCTGGAGATCAGTAAAAGTAAGCAGGGTTTCATGGTTCTCATCACATTTGCTAGTAGTAGGGCACAGCGGACGGAGCTGACAGTAAACAATACTTATTGTCCTCCCGGAGTATAATGAGTGCCTGACTCCCATCATTCACCAGGTTGTACAATACGCGGCCTGTGAACATTAGGAATGGAAATTGCTTTCTGTAAGCCGGTTTCATCAATCCATTGTGATTGGTATTCGCACCGTGCAGTGGTGGATGCGGCGCAGACGGTCAATACATGACCCCCTTCTATGTCCTTCACCACAGGCAATTAACCTCTAAAGCAACGGAGACTACAGGTACTAAGGCTGAAATACAAACCACGCCAAGACCATCCATACATTAACCTGAGCTACAGCGGATATGGTAGGGACCAAGGGGGGGATTTATCAAGGGAGTCTAAGAGTAGAACTGTCATAGTTGCCTGTAGGAACCAATCAGAACTGTGCTTTCAACTTCCCACAGCTGAACTGAAGCTGCGCTCTGATTGGTTGCCATAGGGAACTATCACAGCCCAGCTATAAGCCAACCACAAGATGAATATAGGACGGCCTCCATCTGCACTCCATATATAGGGACAACATATTGCTGTCATGCAGATTATTATTTCATGGCTCATCAGACAGACCCCGCCAACTTGTATGTGCATCTATGACCATCATCTCTAAGGGACACGGCTGGCGGTGACATCTGTCCGAGTCCCATTTATATACAATAGCAGATCTAAGCAAACATAAAATGCATTTACCACCGGGGACTGTGGCCATAAAAGCTTATCGTCGGACCATATTATTACGCTGCGGGTTATTATACAACCTGTATGTGACATTTAACATCACTTTTACTCCGGATTTTTAAGAAGTTCTTTTTAAAGAGAACCTGTCACCAGATTTTACCCCCTTAAACTACCAGCCCCCACAGGAAGGGTATGACATTTTTTTTCAGAATTCACTCTTATCTGAAACCTCTTATTTACTTATTAAGAAAACAAAAATTTGTCCAGAGACGAGAAAAGTTTAGACTCATTGGGGCTCATTTACTAAGGGTCCCGCGGACCGCACTTTTGACGGACATCCCGACGATTTCCGTTTTGCGCCGCTGGGACAGGGATTTAAAAGGTTTTTTTGGGGCACGCGATCGGATTTTGGCGCAATCGCGTCGGCTTTCATGCGACACAAATCGGTGGGGACTTGTTTGTCCGATGGATTCGGACAAACAAGTCAAGCACTTACATGCACCGGGAAGAAGAAGGTGAACTCCAGCGGACCTCAGCGGGGGAAGCGCCACACATGCAGGAAATTTGTACGCACGATCTTCGTGAATCGCGGCAGCGCTGAATCCTTGTTGGCAACGCACCCCGGGGATCGCAACGGGACGGTTAAGTAAATGTGCCCCATTATTTTGGATGCCCCTAAATTTACTTCTATAGCAACTACAAACCTGCTTACGGTGTCATATTAAAGATAAGAATTTCATCTTTCAGACTGCATCAGGATCGATATTCCTCAAGCTACAAAACCGGAGACACAGGCAGTTACAGACATAGTTGGAAACACGAGGTGCAGATAAAAATCTAATTTTTCCAGTTTTTTTCTTTACCTGCCTGCATCTTTGGTATGCAGCTCACAAAATCAAAGGTCTGCTGCGATCTGAAAGATAAGATTCTTATCTTTAATATGCTACCAGCACCGTGTTTCTAGGTTCTATATCAGCATAGATAGACGTCTGAATGAAACTACCCCTCCAGCCTCTAAACTAACTCATCTCAGGCAAATGTGACTCTCTTCTGTTCATTTTCACAGGACTTTGGAAGACATTTTCTATAGTTAAACGGGTGACGTTTCGCTTAGAAGAGGGTATTCTTGAAGGCATATTTCACACCCTACCAAAGAGCGATAGCCTGTAATACAAAAAAATTTGAATGATACTAAATATATTGGTGATTCCTTCGGTCATACACTCTTTTGTCCTTTTTTTGTCTCATGTAATAGATAAGACTGAGAAAAATACAAAGAAATCTTCCAAATGTCCACATCCCCTTCCCTGCCGTGTGACAGATCGTAAGACAACCAGCTGCAGCAGGAGCCTCCCCGTGGGACAAAACGTGAATGTCACTTTACCACGCGCACATTTCAACAAACAATAAAGAAGTCTGATGTATTCAAATGAGGATCTTACTCTCAGAGTGTGAATTCAATGCGGTCTGAAGGCTGTTGTATGGAGACATAGCTCCTGTGACTCACCGATTCCCCCTACCCACTCCGTAGACTTCTATATAACCTGATTTCTCAGTGACCTTCTGTCTGTCTTGCTCAGACCGGGGATAAGAGCCACAATGAGAGCTGATAAATATTACAAAGTTTCTTGTGGTCACTTGCGCTATTGATTTATGCAAAGTTTAGTTGAAGGTCAGTGACCATTTAACCTTTACACTTCACTGAGCTTTACCCATCTTGTAGGCCAACAGTGGAACAGATTAACCTCTGCGAGACTGTGTTTGCCAGTCCATAGCCTGATCCAAACACAAAGGACAACTATATAATCGCCTCCTCTTTTTTTAAGTTTACTATTCCTTTAAGAGTAGGATCATTGTAGTGCTTTTCCAACAAATATTAACAAAAAATCCAGCCTCCGGAATACGGTTTGTTTAATAAAGTGACACAGAGATTGACTGGTTCAGCCTAAATAAATACAATAGCAGCAGTAGTCTGTTTACACAGCACTGAGTACCACGCTGCTTCCACATAGAAAATCCTGCACCAAGATGTCGAAACTGCAGAGCCTTGGCCTCCCAGACTTCAGATTCAGAAAATCTTGGCTGGGGAAGCGGCATGATTCACACAAGGGCAGAGCTGTCTGGGCAGAATTTCTCGGTTTGGATAATGACCTCAGAGCTTCGCTGAAGCCACATCATCCACAATGTGTCAAACTGATTTGTTGATTCAGAACAAGGACGATGATTACTTTGCAGCATGTGGAATGGAAAAGCTTTAAATTCCGCCCTCCCTACAAAATAAACCTGGGGGGAAAAAAAACATAGAACATTAAAAAATAAATCCATGGGCGATCTATAGAATGGCTACAAAATGAACTATAGCAGAAATCTAAATAGTCTCAGTGTCAACCACAGAGACCCGCCAATAAGAGGGTAGACACAATAAGCAAGTTTAGCTCGGAGTATATAACATGCCTTAAAGAGCATAGGTGACGTCGCTACGTGCACCATGTGTATTGTCCCTACGGAGTGACGTCACCGCGTGTATTGTCCCTACGGAGTGACGTCACCGCGTGTATTGTCCCTACGGAGTGACGTCACCGTTTGTATTGTCCCTGAAGAGGGGCGTCACCGCGTGTATTGTCCCTACGGAGTGACGTCACCGCGTGTATTGTCCCTACGGAGTGACGTCACCGTTTGTATTGTCCCTGAAGAGGGGCGTCACCGCGTGCGCCGTCCCCGCGGAGCGACGTCCCCGCGTGCCTTGACCCCGCGGAGTGACGTTACCGCGTGCGCCGTCCCCACGGAGCGACGTCACCGCGTGTGTTATCCCTGTGGAGCGACGTCACCGCGTGTATTGTCCCTGTGGAGTGACGTCACTGTGTGTATTGTCCCTGTAGTGTGTAAAGTGCCATCTAGGCACGTTATGGTAAGTAAGTGGGTTTTGGTTGGAGCAGTAAAAGGTTCACCATCACTGCACTATAACATAGTAGTGACACCTACAGAAATAACAGTATTCTCCCTGCCTCCCCTGCAGGCACATGCACACCTGGCTATGGATGCCACTGGACACTAGTTGGTGGCCTATCTCCCCTAAGAACAAAACAATATGGCCTACAATGGTCTAATCTTTATGGCCACTACAGGTATTTACAAGTGTTTAGAAGCTGCAGGTCCATGTCCTGCTCTCCCCCCTGTAGGAAGCAGATGAGAAATTGTTCTCCTGGAAGATGAGTGACTTCATACCGTTATGGAAAGCAATATTCTAGGCAGGCCATTGCCTGTTGAAGTATGTTTAAACAACCACTCCAAAAGCTCTTATACTACTTCAAAATTTCCATGTTCTCACCCTTTGTGTCGTAAGTGACCATACAGCTCCTGGCACACACACACATAGGAATGCAATGGAGGATAGGTACGAAATCATATTATAGGGGTGGGGGGGAAGGACAGGGAAGGTCAGGGGCAAGATGTGGGAGGAGATCCATTACTGACCCTGCTAGGGGCTAGGGATAACTCTGCAATGCTTTAAAATACATAGACAAAGGCAGAGAAGTAAATGGGAGATGATAATAAATATCCAATTCCTGCTCATCTCCATAACTGTCCTCATCTCCTGTTCTGTGGCTCAAGAACCAAGACTCTGATGCCACCTGCAAGATAAGATTCTTCTCTTTAATATGACGCCAAAACCAAAGTGACGCAGCCCCTGCAGCTTCTAAACTTGACTCCTCCAAATATATGACTTTTACCTGTTCATTTTCACATGACTTTGGGGAAGATTTTATTTAATACATTTATATTAAAGACATTTTATATCCTACCTGATGGCGCTGCTAGTTTATTGGGGTAAAACTAGGGTGACAGATTCCCTTCAAGGACAATACATAATAAAATGACCTGTCTGCACTTCTGACATCTCTGAATCAATAAATAATAATCCTAATTACAGTATATTTTCTTCTTACATTACACCGTGCCATTCCTCCGTTATTCCTCCTAAAATTTTAAGGATAAAATCGACACTAAGGTGTTACCATTCCTTTTGTCGAAAAGGGTGAATTCATGTCTACATTTAGTACGGATTGGGCAGTAGGAGTGAACACACCCCTCCAGGAACCATTTGTCAATTTATGGGGTTTGACCGCACACGTTTGCCGCGACTCTAATGATACGATTGGTAATCGCAATAATTTTCCCAAACTTCATCTCCCATTGGTTATCACTAAAAAATAATTGAGCGAATGCCTGGAAAAGGAGTGCTTGAGCTCATCCATTATTCACGTCTCCTCACAGCTGCTGATGCAAACTGATTTGGCATGGAGATCTTCCAGTTTCTGACTCGAGAAGCAAAACAACATTCAAAGTTACAGAGAACTTTATAAGCGGAATTACAACTACATGTAACTGCTACCCCTATGGCGTAACTGCTACCCCCATGGCGTAACTGCTACCCCCATGGCGTAACTGCTACCCCCATGGCGTAACTGCTACCCCCATGGCGTAACTGCTACCCCCATGGCGTAACTGCTACCCCCATGGCGTAACTGCTACCCCCATGGCGTAACTGCTACCCCCATGGCGTAACTGCTACCCCCATGGCGTAACTGCTACCCCCATGGCGTAACTGCTACCCCCATGGCGTAACTGCTACCCCCATGGCGTAACTGCTACCCTTGTGTTACAAAACTTACCGTTCCATAAACTCAGGTAACAATTTGACTTCAAAACTTTTAGGCTTTGGAGTCAAAGGGACCTGCTTGTAACATTTATATTTATATATATATATAATATATGTCCCAAGCAGGTCCCTTTGACTCCAAAGTCCAAGGGTGATGCCACACTGGGTGTTTTTGGTCCGTTTTAGAGTATGCATTTTCAGTCAGTTTAAAAATGCACGCATTTTTAAAACGCATCCGTTTTGACCGTTTAGCATGCATTTTGCTGCTTAGGACCTGTTAATCTATTAAGATAATTGGGGAAAATGGACATGCTCTAAAACAGACCAAAAACGCCTAGTGTGGCATCACCCTAAAACTTTTGGAGTCAAATATATATATTTAAAGGGATCGCCCTGGGACAATCTTCTATGCAATATAAGCATCAGCGAGTCTACAGTAAAATACTTAATCTATGCCTCTACTACATCTAGTAGGACATGGTAGTGATACATAACCAGATTACCATGGAAATCTGGATAGTGTTTGCTAGTGGAAAAAATTTTTTTCCCTTTCTACTGTTGACCCAAATTTTATTTTCACTTGAAATCTATCTACAAATCAATGACATGACAGCTCGGATCAGGACAGAGTGTGTACAACAGATGGCCAAGCTCAATTATTAACCAAGTGGGTAAACTACAAGAGAGACTGCTCCCTACAAACACATCCCTCTCTGACACTGGATTGTGGGATTGGTTTATCACCGGCTGTCAATAGATTATATACAGGATGGATCATGGGAAGGAACTGCCCAAAATTCACACTGATGGTTCTGTTTGGGTGTCCTGTGCACTTTGGTGCTCTCTGGGGGTAGCACAATCTTACTATATAGTGTGTTTATGTATCTGCACTGTCCTCTTAAAGGTGATCTGTCAACTTTCATCCGTCACTGTGTTGGGGCACAATCATCCGACAATTTACTCAGAGGAATTACAGAGGAACAGCAGAAAACAAGAATTCTAAGAATTGTTCTTTCATGAAGATTACAAGTATTTTCTAAATCCGCTATGTCAGGGGAAGTGACGGGTCCTCTTATGCTGTGGATAGAGCTCGAAATATGCAATGCAGGTTTCCAAAGCAACCGCATCCATAGAAAGCCTACATCTCTGCGGATACATAATACGAGCCAAGGTCCTTTTCGTGCCGTACTATTGCCGGCACATTCCCTATTATAATACCATTTCCTACTCCATTGTAGAGCCTTTATATTTCTAACAAAAGGAAAAAAAACTTCTTTCACCCACATCTGCAGAGTTGTAGGAAGCTTCCTCCGCTTTCATTGCTGAGAATCAAACGATAAAGAGAAATATCAAGGTAAAAAAAAATTAAAAAACAAAATATATCGCGCCTGGAGGTCCTGGTCCGGGGGACTGTCATTAGTAAGAATGACGGGGGTGTAATTATCGTAGTGGACATGACGAATGAACAGACTAGTAACCGGTGATGGATCTATAAAGCAGCAGGACAATCAGCTGATCATCGGACTGACTGCAGTATGAGAATGGGATACACTAGAGAAACCAATATGACATTTTCGACAGGAAAAGCTGGAAAAACTTTTTCCCCAAGCTCCATGAAAACCCAAGCTCCCAGGTAATGGCCTCACATCAGATGACTACTTGACAAATGGAGCGTGAAGACAAAAGGGCCTTGGCCCTGATCTCCGCCCAGTGTAATGCTAATGACAAGAGCTCATTTAGACAATTACATATATACACTGGAATGATGTCAATAGTGCTGAAACACAATAGTGCCGGTTAAAGATTAACTATCACAACAGATCGGGGTTCTCGAACGGAAAGTATTCATTAGTAGTGAGGAACCAAACCAGAAATCAGTAGTCCTGTCATCCATCATCCCTACAGCACTGCTGCCCTTATTTATCTCAGAATATCTATATCTATATATCTATCTATATATATCTGTATTTGTGCTCCATACATTGCACTACTTCCAGGTATAATGGACTGATCGGATCGCTAAGATGAGGAACACTGACAGTGACATCTGTCAACAAGAAAGAGCCAGATCCTTCCAAATCTACCATCAATATCAGTATGATAAAGTAGGTGCACTTATAGATCCAGGCACTGTGACTGTTCTTATACGTATTTGTTATCCATCACCTCCTTTCTTCTAAAATCAACTTTTAAAATATGCCAATTACCCAGAAGGGCTCCAGGAGCCCCTCCATGTTGTAGTATCGCAGACTCTTAGGCTACATTCACACGACCGTAAGGAGGACATATATACCGCCGATATATGTCCTCCATAGACGGCAATGGGCGTACGGCGCCCTATGGGAGCGGTACGGTGCAGCATGCGTGCGGCACCGTACCGCTCCGTAACCAGGAAAAAGATAGGACCTGTCCTAACTTTACCCGTAATACGGCGCCGTGCGCCATTACTTCATATGGAGAGGGGCAGGGGTGAGCTGCGCTCACCTCCTCCTCCTCCTCTCCCCGTACACTGCCATTGCCTGCTACGGTACGGTACGGGCGGGCCACGGCAGTGTGAATATAGCCTTACACTGTGCAGGAGCACTTTCCCCTCCCACTGTGCGCTGAAACGTCCTCTTGTGCAGTGAAATTACATCAGGCAGAAAGAGGTGGGAAGTGCTGAGGGAGCAGGGGCGAGGGGGAGACCCCTGTAACAGCCTGTGAAGCTGCAATATGGAAGGACCCTGGTAACACCCACAGGAGCCCCTTTAGGCTCAGTCGCAGAATTTTACAAGTTGATTTTAGAAGGAAGAAGGCAGTGGATAAAAAAATCACAGTGTCTGGATCTATGAATAGGTGTCCCTAGTTTATCCACGCTGGATTTTGATGGTGGGATTTGCTTTCCAGCAGCGTGTGGTGCATTCTTCCTCTCCTCCACACTCATGCAGCTTTGTCCCCCTTCCTGTCATGTGCATTGAGCAGGCAGGGGAGGGGGACGGCGTGGAGGAGAGAAATTAATGCATGAGGAGACAGAGACACAAGCACACACAGGCTGCAGCTGCCCACCATATACCCCAGACTCCCCACATGCTGCAGGCAGGAAGCCAGGTAATGTGAATTAACGTTTTATTAAGTACTGAAATGACTCAGAATGCCGATGAAGGCATTTTTAAAATCAACGTAGCATAGGCTATTGGATGCTGTCTCCAGATACAAATGGCATTCCTGGTGACAGGTTTGCTTAAAATTGACGTTTTGAAAGGAAAAAAGGTGAGTATAAGGGTCACAGTAAATAATGCTGGATACGTAACTAGATTACAGAATTTCGAAAACAGAAAACTCTGTATGCACAATGTATCCAGGATCTACTACGCTGGTTATATTGGAGCAATAATAATAATAATAATGCTTTAGCATTATTATAGCGCCATCAAATTCTGCAGCGCTGTACAGATCAATGATGAGTCTTCTGTGCCTTTAAGTACAAGTTGTGCGGTTATGCGGCAGCTATATAAAACACAGTTTTTTTTCTGCTGCCAACATTGTGGTTGCAAATACTACAGGACCCCTACAGAGGTCTTAGGGGGTCCCTGTCTGAAAAATGGTGGAATGAGGGGACCGCTACAGTACTACATTCAGGTCATTCCTACATAATGACTGACGTGATCAGAAGTGTGCCATGTGACCTAAGGCTTGTTACTACCATCACGCTCATGTGGATGTTAGAAGTAGGGCAACCAGACTTGGGGAAACGACCACAATCTGTCCGGTCTATAAACATTATAGAAGACAAGAAGTTTCTTCAGTGCTAAACTTTCACCCACAACCTCCATAAGATGCAAGCGCCTAGCACGTTACTAAAAGCCAATTGTGAGCCACTGCTGGGCGCCCTGCAGAAAATACCCGGCAATAGGGCACAGCCACATAAAGCCTGACTGTTCAAGCCCCGCACCTGCTGTGCCACTACAGCGGCCAACGTCTCTCCATGCCCCAACTACTGGAGCTCAGTAATTGAAGTGCCAAGCGGCAGCCTCCTAATGAACCAATGTACCACCGGGCACAATAAGAAAGCGCCAATTACTATTATGTCCTTGTTGCTCATTTCCATTCCGTCTATGCTTTCCCTGACAAGTCACAATGACTCTTACTTTTCCATTATCCTGTGTTTGGTGGGGGATGTGAAGCCTGCTGCTTATGTATTGTCATACAGACATGGTGCTACGTCCTATGTCTGCAAATTATATCACGCAGCGTTTCATTTACAAGAGTAAAAGATTATTCCTTAACGTGAAGCTTTCAGATATTTACCGTACTAATGTAATATTTAAAAGCAAGATATGACCATGGGAGGGAACCCCCACTCTGTGATGTAAAGTTTGACATGCCAGGGTCCCGATGAAGAAGGTGGGGGTCCCGATGACTGCATCCGGACACAATGGGCGAGATTTATCAGAAGTGTCTGTGAGCAGATCTGTTCTAGTTGTACATGTGGGTGTGATCATCAGGACTCCTGGTGGATAGGTCTTGTGGTCCTAGTCGATATGCTGTACTCCTAGGAGCAAATGTGAGGCCCCTGATGATCTCATAAAGAAACAATGATCAGGAATCCTCTGTGTGTAGACACTGGATGTGAGTGGAGTTATCAGGACTCTCTGTGTCCTCCTACGAGTCCTCTCAGGAGTCACTCTGCTTACCAAGAAACCTGTAAATTGAAACCTATAGATTGCAGCAGCTTAGCAAGATATGACAGATAGAACAATAAATATATCACTCAATAGGTTCACATTCACAATTCAATATATTCAGCTCAGCCTCCATTAAAGGAATCAATATCCATACATATAATGGCTTTATATCACAATATAGGATCCTTCCTTCTCCATCGATCCAGGTTCCTCTTTTACAACCGCACAACTATCTGACCCAATAGCAATGTCAAATTCAACTTCTGAAATGCAGCTACATTTCAGATCAGGATATTTTATTGACTGCAGTTTTCTCCTCCTTTGCCTACTTATTTTGATAGATATGTCTCGACAGGAGACAATTTTTTTTCCCCTTGCCTTGCTGGACTCAATGGAGTCTGTCATTAGAAGAGGAAATATTGGACGTGCAGAAACCTTGGCTACCTGACGGCTCACATACAGTAGGCATCACCAAGTATGGTGCCAATATGGAGAGGCATCTCTGCACATGTGTCGCTGTGAAAACAGACAGTGTATATGTTATGCTGGAAATGCAAGTATGGAATAATTTCCCTGCTTCAGATCTGAGAGACGCTTTCCCTATATACAGCTGCATTAACATGACAAGCCAATGCTGGGAACAGATGTCTGACTTGATCTATTCTGTGCATTGATAATGCCTCCTCTGAGGAGTCTGGGGGCAAATCATACAAAAGCGAGTCCAACCCATAGCTGAGGAGACGAGTCACATTACGATTTAGAGAAGCGCACAGATTTTTGGAGTAAACTTTCGATAGAAAATGAGATATTGCACAGCTTTGTGCTATAGGAGTTTCCTATCCTCAGGATAGATGATCAGTATCAGACTGGAAAGCATCTGATCTACACATGATCTATGGCGTATATAGAAGGCATTCATCAGTGAGATATACATTAAAGAGGTTTTCCAACCAAACAAGTTAGGCCCCATCTACAGGATAGATCATAGATCACAAGAAAGGGGGGGGGGGGGGTCAGACGGGGTCCAAGATCCATCGGACCATCGTTCTCGTGACCGCCACTGATCAGCGAGTTAGGCCCTATCCCAGCAAGTTAGGCCCTATCTTGTGGGCAGGGCCTAACTTGTTTGGTGGGAAAACCCCTTTAAGTTGGGAAACCAAAATACCTATATCACAAACAATGTGAATGAACGGCAGCTCATAAACAGCCGTCATTCATCGAAATCCACCATCGTGGAAAAAAAACTAACACCCATAAGCAGCGATTCCACACAAGGACCGTTATATTTACACTGAACGAAAGGGTCATTAAAATTCCCACTCACCAAAGCAGGCCACTGGATTTGCTTGACCTTTGATCCCTGAGCCTGGCTGGGGTCTTTCTTCTTCGCCCAGACCAGCTGGAACTCCACAAAAAAGGCTGTAAAATCTTCATACACCTTCACCCATTCTCGTTTATCCCATTCTAAGTCATCAAATTCCACGTATACCTAAAAATAGAGAGACACAAAATAGAAAATACACATTAGTAAGTCGCCTTGTGAAACCCAATTTCAATGGCATCACGTGGTTTGAGTTATGGCTGAAGCAGTGAAACAAATCTTATCGCTTGAAATGTAAGAAAAAAAGTCATTTAAGTCCAAATAAACCTTCACAGTGTGAGACATCTAAACCCTATGCAGGGGGTAACAGAGGGAAAGGGAATACAGAAACAAAGGGCACAGATTCCATCGAGGGCGACTTTTGAAACACGCACTTTATAAACACACATCTGTAGCCATAAAGTGAACTTGTCACAAGGGTTAAAGGCCCACGACATGTTATCTAGGACAGCGATCTAAAAAAGAAGACACCCAGAAACAAAGGAAACATGAGATTTATGAATACCCCAAATATTGGGCAAGGGGCCCCATTCTTAAGGCTATGCCTGCTATATTGGATAAAGGGAAGATTTTCCCAATTGGTGATAGTGATTAGTGATGATTGTCAGGTAATAGACAACCTGAGGGTGAAGACACACATGGCGTTTTTGGGCCGTTTTTACTAAGAGCGTTTTCAGATAGTTAAAAACGCATCAGTTTTTTAAAAACGCATGCGTTTTTGTCCGTTTTTCATTGCGCAATTTCGGAAAACCGGACAAAACGATCTGAAAACGCACTTAGTAAAAACGGCCCAAAAGCGCCATGTGCGTCTTCACCCTGAGGGTGCGGTCACACGTCGCGTTTACTGCATGCGTTTAAAAACGCATGGCTACAGCTGAAGGGAGATTTGCCTAATTAAACAGCTGTTAACGCATGCGTTTTGTAAACGCAGGTGTTAACAACTGTTTAATTAGGCAAATCTCCTTTCAGTTGTAGCAATGCTTTTTTAAACGCATGCAGTAAACGCGACGTGTGACCGCACCCAGAAAGGTCTCTGAAATCAATTGCCACAATTGCATTTGCTTTCTGGGTGCGGTCACATGTTGCGTTTAACGCATACGTTTAAAAATGCATTGCAACAGCTGTAGAGAGTTTTGCCTAATTAAACAGCCGTTTACACTTGCAGTTTTGCCTAATTAAACAGCCGTTTACACTTGCGTTTACAAAACGCAAATGTTAACGCTTGCGTTTTGTAAACGCAAGTGTTAACAGCTTTTTAATTAGGCAAAACTCTCTACAGCTCTTGCAATGTGGTTTTAAACGTATGCGTTAAACGCAACGTGTGACCGCACCCTCTGTCTTGAGCTCCATTAGTTATAGATTTTCATGAAGGTTCAATAATTAGATCCAGCGCCTTCAGCTCTGTGTTCAGCACCATGGACAACACGTCAACTATCTGTGCATCCCTGGGAATGGTCCCAGTTGTCCTTGTTATAACTTTATTTGTTGAGAACTTTTGAATCACACAAGATTTGGAAAACCTCACTGCAATTTTTCAGATAATTCTGGCATGCCCTCCTTAATATTAGAAACATGGAAGCTTTCAGAAGCCCGTCAAGTATTGCTAGCTGGGGTGTTTGGATATTGCATTTTCCTCCTAGTTTCCGAAATAAACTGGTTTCCTGGGCCTTGCTACTCACCATGTATATTCTGGGAGATTCAGTATTACACAAAAAAAAAAATGGGCTTTTCATTAACCTCCCCACCATAGAATCCTAGTGTCCTGCCATAGACATCAGACCAAACGACAGGAGAAGCTGACACCATTGTAAAATATACCCATTACCATAGGCAATTCCATCCGCCTTCACATAATTCCATTATAGTAAATAGTAATATTATAAATGACCCTCAAGCAACCTGAAATCGGCACGTCAGGGGTCATTGTGCGTCTAACACAAAGTCATGCGGTGGCGCTTTAATTAAAACCAATTAGCCCATTGTTTGCCAGGAAAGAGCTTTGCTTTGCAGTAAGACGTTGCCCGGCGTGTTGATTTCAAATGCAAAAATAAAATGATCCATATCCAGACAGATTACCAAATAGGAATGTCAGGAATTAGCAATGGTTTCCTTGGGTATCGCTTGTCTAGTGAGGAGACTGAATGCATTAGCGAGAGTGTATGAGGCAGGCCAAATGTCCCTCTGGGCACAGAGACCGAAAATAGCTCAGCTAAATAGAAGGGAAAACCTCGGATGAGAAGAGAAGTCGCATCTTATTCCAGAACATGGAAGGGTCAGGGACTAGAACAGAAAACATATATACAATGGCGCTGAATGTGCATCAATTTACTCTCTACTACAAAATTGTATATTTAGTTTAAGGGCAAATTCAGACAGGGGAAAAAAAATATTTAAAAATAATAAAAATTAAAAATCACAGATTACATAGAAAACCCACAAAGGCCGAGCCGGTGCTGGTCCACATGTGGCTCCCTCATGTATGCACCACGCTGCCAATTCCCACTGAAAGCAGCAAGATGCAGAATATACAAGATTTCTGGTGCAGAATACGCCCCCAAATCGCAGCAGAACATGCGGAATTCAACCGTTGCAATGCTATGATTAAACATCGCCCCCTATTGGAAATAGCATGTGAAGGACAACATTTTTTTCCTGTTAATATGGAATTAACCCCCCACCCCCCCACTCCCGGTAATGATTAGTCCAGCTATGTGCACAGACATCTGTGAGGGTATCCACAGAGCGGCGCTTTCCTCCTCCCCCACTTTGGCTGGTATGTTCTGTGGGAGAGAGCGGAGAATGCAATCCCCTGACAATCACCTGTCACTGTCAGCTGGAATGACCTCAATTCTACCCACATGGCGAAAACACTAAACAATGCGCCTCTCATGCAATGTGGGAAACGATCCTGACATGGACAGCGTCCTGGACTGCGAGCCAAAGGCTGTCAGATTCTGCTCACGGGAGGAACAAATACATATTACATAGAGAAATACTACAGTATAAGAGGATATTGGAGAACAATAGGCTCTCAACTCTAGCAACCAAGACCAGGTAGCTGCGGTAAAGGCAAAATAATATCATGGAACGGCTGGACCTGCTGTTACATCAATTATCAATTTCTGGGGGTCCCAGCAGTCAGACCCTCACTGTTCAGCGGCATATTCCCCTATCCTGTGGATATCAGATAATTACAACCAGTTTAATTGTAGCTGTATGTCATGATTAAGAAAACTAAAATAACAGAAGTTATGGGAACCAGGTATTTGCAGGTGGGCCGATACATTTTGGATCAGGAAACATTTAACCCCCCCTTCTTAATATGTGAGAACAGGTCTCCACCTTACGAGAGAGGTTTGTCTTCCTCTAGATTAACATGTAAGGATTCAAGGTTGGAGCAGATGGTCTGATATTTTTCCTTATTATAAATGTAACCAGTTAATTTCTAGAATAAAAAAAAAAACAACAGGATTCCAAGCGCAAGGATTTCCTTCTCCTTCCAGTCCAGATCCATACCTATAAGCACTGAGGGAAGTATTATATTCAATGACATAAAGCCCCCATCTATGAGACCACCAGCCCGCGCTATTTATACTCCCTGCAGTTCTGGCTATGAAGGTCTTCACCTTCTACAGGAAAGAAATTCCTCTTTAAATCAAGTCTAAATTTAGCCCCATCTGCCAGTGTGTCACCTAACACGACTGTGTCTGCCACCGAAGATACGGCAACATCTTTTATTTTGGAAGCAACATTTGCACAAAAGACACTACAGGGCCTGATGTATCCGTCTGAGCGGCCTAAATATAACTACTGGGGGAAGCTTACACAAAGGAGAAACCATCACATCAACCTTCACAGCCGCATTAGGTGTTGTGTGAAAGCCCCGGGCTTCTTCACTTGTTACATTATATTGGACTTTACACTAAATCTCACTTTCAGATTAAGGGTTAATTTTTTATTTCCTGTTGCTTATTTTAGCGCTGTCATATTCCATGCCCCTGGCAGGAGTCACACACTTATCAGCCTTCCTACCAAACAAGGTGAACAATCCAAATGCCATTACACTTCATTACAAAATATAACATAATCATAGTAAAGGAGTCTTTAAAAACTTACATTTCCTCTTCATACCTACATGAAAGAGTGTAACATGCTCAGAGTCCAATGTATTCACGAGCAGAACACTCCCCCTACCTCTCAGGAAGGTGACTGACAGTCTACAATAACCTTACACTTATTATTCATACTTGCCTACAAGAAAGAATACAACATACTCATAGTTTATGAGTCCAATGTATTCACAAGGGGAGAACACTAACCGTCTGCAATAACCTTACACTCATCATTCATACATACATACCTACCTACAAGAAAGAATACAACATACTCATAGTTTATGAGTCCAATGTATTCACAAGGGGAGAACACTAACCGTCTGCAATAACCTTACACTTATTATTCGTACATACCTACCTACAAGAAAGAATACAACATACTCATAGTTTATGAGTCCAATGTATTCACGAGGAGAACACTCCCCCTACCTCTCAGGAAGGTGACTGACAGTCTACAATAACCTTACACTTATTATTCATACTTGCCTACAAGAAAGAATACAACATACTCATAGTTTATGAGTCCAATGTATTCACAAGGGGAGAACACTAACCGTCTGCAATAACCTTACACTTATTATTCGTACATACCTACCTACAAGAAAGAATACAACATACTCATAGTTTATGAGTCCAATGTATTCACGAGCAGAACACTCCCCCTACCTCTCAGGAAGGTGACTGACAGTCTACAATAACCTTACACTTATTATTCATACTTGCCTACAAGAAAGAATACAACATACTCATAGTTTATGAGTCCAATGTATTCACAAGGGGAGAACACTAACCGTCTGCAATAACCTTACACTCATCATTCATACATACATACCTACCTACAAGAAAGAATACAACATACTCATAGTTTATGAGTCCAATGTATTCACAAGGGGAGAACACTAACCGTCTGCAATAACCTTACACTTATTATTCGTACATACCTACCTACAAGAAAGAATACAACATACTCATTGTTTATGAGTCCAATGTATTCACGAGGAGAACACTCCCCCTACCTCTCAGGATGTTGACTGACAGTCTGCATTTCATATGTCCTTTCATATAGCCTACATGTAATCTATATACTCTTGGCTCACTCATCTACAGGATTCCTAAGTAGAAAATATTTTGTTCCATAAAAGGACCCATGTACCCGTTTCCATTCACCATTAATGATGAGACTGAAAACATTTTAGCAAATAAAATAAATAATACCGTAAAGCCTATCTTTCTCTCATTGTAAACTTAAACAGGGCTTCCTTCATTGCATAGTCAGTCTTCAAGGTGTGAATATCGCTGCAGGAAACGGATGACGCTCTGCGATCCCGGCTTACAAATTTTCAGCACGCCATATCTGCTTGTGACACGGCCGGGCCGCTGGATGGATTAGACATTGTGCAGGCGGAGAAGGTGATGGGAGGTGAAACACTATATGGCTTTCTTCTCGCCACGGTCACATGAATGAGGTGCGGGAGCCACCTGTCTTGTAGCGCGCAGCACACAATGAGAATAAATATTGAATGAAGGCTACAGATACCTCCCAGCAAATATCAGACAGCCCTGCTAGCTCACAGACAGCTGCACTCCAAACACTCCAAAGAATCTGATCCCAGTAACACAAAAATATATCTCCATACTGCGAAGGCCTGTGACCGCATAAAGAAAACTGTAGAAGATTAAATCCCACTATACAGACGGTCCCCTACTTAAAGGAAACCTACCATTTCAAATGGTAGGTGTAAGCGGTAAGTACAGAGCACCAGCTCAGGGTGAGCTGGTGCCGGTGCTTACTTTCCTTAGTGTTATTAACCTCTGTATCGCGGTTTTAACACTATTTAAAGTTTATAGCAGAAGCTGCTTCGGCGCTGCGCGTGCACGATCATGCGCCCGCCTACATAGGAAGTGAAGGAGACGTTGAAATGGTAGGTTTCCTTTAAGGACACCCGACTTACAGAAGACCCCTAGTTAAAGGCGGACCCCTGGTGAAGCTCTCTGGTTGTTACTATAGTCCCAGATTGCAATAATCAGCTGTAAGGTGTCTGTAATGAAGCTTTATTGGAAATCCTTGGTCCAATTACAGCAAAAAATTTAGAAAATAAAATTTTGTCTGGATCTACAATTATAAAATATACAGATTCAAATTCAACTTAAGAACAAACCCAAGGAACCTATCTTGTATGTAACCTGGGGACTGTGTGTATATGCATATATATTATATATATATATATACATATACAGTATATATATATATATACATATACAGATTATATATATATATATACATATACAGTATATATATATATATACATATACAGTATATATATATATATATACATATATATATATATACATATACAGTATATATATATATATATACATATATATATATATACATATACAGTATATATATATATATATACATATATATATATATACATATACAGTATATATATATATATATACATATATATATATATACATATACAGTATATATATATATATATACATATATATATATATACATATACAGTATATATATATATATATACATATATATATATATACATATACAGTATATATATATATATATACATATATATATATATACATATACAGTATATATATATATATATACATATATATATATATACATATACAGTATATATATATATATATACATATATATATATATACATATACAGTATATATATATATATATACATATATATATATATACATATACAGTATATATATATATATATACATATATATATATATACATATACAGTATATATATATATATATACATATATATATATATACATATACAGTATATATATATATATATATACATATATATATATATACATATACAGTATATATATATATACATATATATATATATACATATACAGTATATATATATATATATACATATATATATATATACATATACAGTATATATATATATACATATATATATATATACATATACAGTATATATATATATATATACATATATATATATATACATATACAGTATATATATATATACATATATATATATATACATATACAGTATATATATATATATATATACATATATATATATATACATATACAGTATATATATATATATATACATATATATATATATACATATACAGTATATATATATATATATACATATATATATATATACATATACAGTATATATATATATATATACATATATATATATACATATACAGTATATATATATATATATACATATATATATATATACATATACAGTATATATATATATATATACATATATATATATACATATACAGTATATATATATATATATACATATATATATATATATACATATACAGTATATATATATATATATACATATATATATATATACATATACAGTATATATATATATATATACATATATATATATATATACATATACAGTATATATATATATATATACATATATATATATATACATATACAGTATATATATATATATATACATATATATATATACATATACAGTATATATATATATATATACATATATATATATATACATATACAGTATATATATAT